>NC_136489.1:155042378-155109878 GCF_053919585.1 Euprymna scolopes
CGAAACTTATATCGCCATAAGCTTTATCATAGCAATTCGGCACTCGCACCGATGAACATAACAGCTGATACAACTAGCCTGTTTAAGTTTCCTACACACCTATTGTTTAGAAGAACGCAAAAATACTGTTTTCCGTTTTATTTGTGTGGGTCTTCTTACTAAAAGATCAAAATTATGTATGGAATCCCCCACCCCACCCCAGTTTTTATAATCAAGTATATTTTTTACCTGTTTCTGAAATCTTCGCTTTTCCAGAATGTTTGCGTCATAAAATACTTCCTGCGTTAGGTGGTTATCGTTGAATACGTACATTTTATTGTCAGGATTTTAATGCTTTATAACGATCTCTCTCTCTCTCTCTCTATATATATATATATATATATATATATATATACATACACACACAGATTTAAAAAGGCAGACTATACATTAGATGGACCGTCCATTGATTTCGGTTTTAAGTAAAAACTGGAAACTCAGCCCACATGGCTAAAGATACGAAAATTACCCGGTTTTCAGTCGTGTTTATATATATATATATATATATATATATATATATATATGTTTTTAGAGTCGTTTTTATATATCACCGAAGTTAAGCAACGTTGAGGCTAGGTACTGTATGTGTTTTCCACTTATTTAGGCATTGTTTCCGGTCGTCCTGAACCTCCACTTTCCGCTGGTATTCAACAATGTCAACTCAGGAAAGGTGTGGTTGGAGATCGCGCAACTTTTGCCACAAAAATTTCACGCGTAGGCACCCTTACAGTGGGTATCCATATTCTGTGAAAGACTGAAGTAAGCCATTATATATATATATATATATATATATATAGAGAGAGAGAGAGAGAGAGAGAGAGAGGGAATAAATGACAAAAAGTTATATTCTAAAATTCATTATGTTGACCATCTTATAATTTATTCCTTTAATTCAGTTGACTTATACAATTCTTGACAGTATCTGTTTCGTAGCGCAAAATCAAATCAGAAAATAAGATTCGATGGTTTTGAGGAGATAATTACGGGCACTTAGTGATGCTTTATAATAATAACTAGCGGGACCTGTGGAAATTCCACAATGAACTCATTCATAGGAAATATATTGATGTTGGCATTCTGTAGATGTCCAGTGTAAATGGATATGCTTAGATATTATTGTAGCTCTTTTGTTAAAACTGCAGAAGTATTTATCTAAGCTAGCAGGGACGTTCGGCGTAGCCCGGTCGTAAAATACGCTAAAATAATGTATTTTAATTCATACAGATTTCGTATATATTATAAAGTCAATTATTTTTATCGATTCTTATATATTATAAAGTTATGATATATATATATATATATATATATATATATATATATATATATATATTTCTGTGGAGACATATTTTATTCCCTAATAACGTATACCAATCCTTATTTAGGAAGCTTCATGTAATTGCAGAGCAATATAATGAATGAATGACAAAAGTCTATATTCCAAAGGTCATTTTATAATTTATTCATTTAATTCAGTTGACGTTTACAATTTGTGACAGTATCTGTTTCGTAGCGAAAAAATCAATCACTTATTTATTATATCAAACAGTGAATCTATTTTACCATAAACTCGTCAGAAGAAATAGCCACAATCACTCCGTCAAAAGGAATTAAAGTGCGTTTTGACATGATTAAAATCCGAAAATAAGAAGAGGAGCTTAGAATATGTTTCCAGTACGCCATTTTGAATTCAAATTCAAAATGGCGTAATGGAAACATATAAGATATTTACAGTAATGTAAATGGCGTAATGGAAACATATAAGATATTTACAGTAATGTAAATGGCGTAATGGAAACATATAAGATATTTACAGTAATGTAAATGGCGTAATGGAAACATATAAGATATTTACAGTAATGTAAATGGCGTAATGGAAACATATAAGATATTTACAGTAATGTAAATGGCGTAATGGAAACATATAAGATATTTACAGTTTCTCTTCCAATTTTCGGATTTTCATATATATATATATATTTATTTGCTTAAAAACTTTTGTCCACTAAACTCCTCTTTCAGTTTTTGGTCTACAGACATGAAAATTTATATATAAGGTGTTTGAATCCACGCGAAACTTTATATTTGGGTTTTAGCTGGGGAAAATCGGTACAAAAGTGAAAAAAAAAAGGTGTAGTAAAAGTTAAATTTTACAAGTGAAGGCCGAACAACGGCATTACGAATATGCATGCATAACGTAATAGCTATTGGTTCATGTTTTAATTTTTAGCCTTGCAGTAAAGACGTCTTCATAACTCAGTCATTAGCGGAAGAGGAAAAAATAAATCGTAAGCTAAACGTTTTGGTTTCAATTCTCAGTGGTAGCTCACGAGTCATTTTTTTTTTTTTTTTAAACTTTTTAAATATATACTGGGTCCAACATAATATAATAAAAAATACGAAATCTGCATTAATCAAAATATCATATTTAAGCGTGTTTTACGACCGGGCAATGCCGTGCGCCCTGCTAGTACCGAGATCATACGGTATCACTGGTAGAATACTTAACATAATTAAACCCTTCTTAGATAAGAGAAAAATCCAGGTTGTCCTCGGCGGTCGTACATCCAAACAATATGATATAAATGCGGGGTTGCCCCAGGGTTCTATCCTTGGACCTCTATTGTTCCTGATATTCATAAATGACCTCCCCGACAAAATTGCCTCTGAGATGGGTATATATGCTGATGACACTACACTCTATGGCAGGCACGACAGGAAGACGAATGAACACATTTCTCAAGAAATGGCAGAAACACTAGAGGAAGACCTCCAATCTGTGGTGGAATGGGGACAAAAGTGGTTGGTCGCGTTCAATGCTGCCAAGACTAAACTAGTTTCATTCAATAATTACAAGAAATCCTCACTACCACCTATAGCAATGGCCAACGACTCTTTATCTGAAAGTCCATCTTTCAAACTCCTTGGCCTAACGTTCACAGGAAACATGAGTTGGAACAATTACATTGAAGGCATTGCCAGGGCCGCTGCAAGAAAGGTGGGCTCTCTCTACCGTGCTAGACAACTACTAACACCCGAAAGTATCCTGTATCTCTATAAGGCCACCATTCGCCCATGTATGGAGTATTGCTGTCACATCTGGGCTGGTGCATCTGCTACTAGTCTCTCGCTCTTTGACAAGGTTCAAGAGAGAGTCGCAAACCTGATAGGCCCTGAACTGGCATCTAAGCTTCAGCCTCTGTCCCATCGACGAAATGTTGCATCCCTCTGCCTTTTCTACAAGTATTTTAGTGGTGAATGCTCTGACGAACTGCAATCACTTGTGCCCCCACGACGTGAGCACCCTCGACAAACCCGACAGGCTGCTAAATCCCACCCCCACACTGTAGAGATCCCTAGATGTAAAAGATCTTTTTACTCCAATAGTTTCTTCCCCAGAACCGCTAGACTCTGGAATTCCATCCCAGGTCCCTGCTTCCCCAACAGTACTGACGTGCAGAAGTTCAAGTGTAACGTGAACCGACATCTTGCTGCCCAAATCCCTACATAGTACCCCAGTAGTTGTTGCCCCTGATAGTAGCCCCCTACACCAAAGTGGCAATTTGCCTTGTTTGGGGTGAAAATGTAATAAAAAAAATAATAAAAAAAAAGTTTCGGTAAAATTCGACAAAATAGATGAATGAAAAATAGAAACGGATAGACGAAAGCAATTACATCGAAACACAGTTTTACTTCACCAAAGTTGCCGTGTGCACTTATATTCAACGTGGAATTTGCTCATCCTTCTCTTTCCTTCATCTTCCACTTCTTGACTTTTTATTTTTATCTCCGCCACCCCCTTTCTTACTGATTTCCAGCATCTTTTGTAAAATAATTAAAAAAAAATAGCATTAAAATCTAATCATGCGAGTTAATTTAATTGTATATTTTTCATGAATCAGCCTTTTCCATACATCTCTATAAACACACAAACATATATATACATATATATACGAGTAAATTACAATTTTGAATTCGACATGGCCATTGGCTTTTACGCTGTGAGATGTTCATCAGAAAAGTGCAACCTCTATCTCACAGAAGAGATGTTGCGAGTTTGTCTCTGATGTATCGTTATTTTCATGGAAAGTGTTCGACTGAGCTTCAGTCTATGCCCCCCCCCTCGCCTAACTTTCACAAGAAACACTCGTCTAGCTGTACACACTATCAATAATTCCCCCTACTCTTTATCTGTGCCTAAATCTAAACGTAGATTCCATGAACAAAGCTTCTTTCTTAGAACTGCACGCCTGTGGAATTGTCTTCCGTTTTCCTGCTTTCCGGCTGACTGCAATATGGTTGTGTTCAAGTCTAACGTAAATAAGTTCTTGTTGAGCCGTTCCATACAAGTTATCAAATTTACCGAATTTTTATTACTAATGATTACTATATTGTCCAATTTCTACGGTACACTCTTTAACCCTTATCCTTGAGTGGCCTCTTGGCCTTGATAATGCGGTGATTCCTGTGTAAAAAAAAAGAAAAAAAGTGCAATACGTTGTTAGAGTCATCTGAGGAATCGTTCACAGAATAAAACCAATGGGTATAACGATTTCTATAAACGTCGTCTATAAATTTATAATAACACGTTGCTTGAGAAGATATTGATCACTCTATAAAAATGTAAATCCGAAAATTTAATCCGGTTTAGAAACCCGGACTTTACATACACACACACATATATATATATATATATATATATATACGCGCGTGCGCAGTTTACAGCCATTTTCCAAGGAATATATTTTCGTCTCTGATGAGTATTTTAGTGGGATTCCACTATTTAACAAAACACGTGTAAGACATAGGTTATAAAACACGTGTAAGACATAGGTGATAAAAAATATGAAGGAAATATTGTGAGAAATATATCCATCTGGCTTTTGAATGTTAATTAACGATACGCACACACACACACACACATATATATACACACACACACGCATAATCGGGTTGACACACCGGCTCTCGTCAGATTATCAAAGTTGAGCCTGGTTAGTACCAGATGAGTGACCATTTGGGAATTCTAGGCGTTGTATTTTCTCTCCGCTTATCTTGGCATTTGTTTCCAGTCGTCCAATACAGACACTTCATTTGCCAATGGTATTTAACAATGTCGACTTAAAAAAGGTGTGGTCAGAGATGCGCACCTCCTGCCACAATGATTTCACGCGCAGGCACCCCTTCGTAGGTATCCATAGTCTGTCAAAGACTGAAGGAGCCTTTGAGATATAGTAGTCCAATTTAAGAATGTATTCAGAGGATTTATAAAATAATGCTTAATAACCAATATGACTATATTATTTATACATACATTTACAGGCTCTGCAACACTGGCATAACCATGTTTCGGTCTGTACTAATTAATGATTAGACTTTCAATTATGAACACCTAAATAAAAATACATATTTTTTCCTGATGAGATCTTAGTGATTAATAACATATCGAAATATTGTTATGCCAGTGTACACAAGTCTGTACATATGTTTAAATAAATGTTAATATATATTATCGATTAACTGAATAGATCCATAGCAGAGCAAAAAGAAAACGAAAGAAACGCATCGAAAAATTCAAAACTGTTTATATATTCAACTACCAGTTCAGCCATGATTTGCTCGGCCCTATGTATTGTTAATAACTTTAATACATATACATATATATATATATATATATATATATATATATATATATATATATATATATATATATATATATATAAGACGTTTGACTCATGTCCAGGAAACCCACTTGTAAAATTTCAAGTGTTTAGACCCAAAATCGGCGGAGGAGTTTAGTAGAGTCTACAAAGGTAAACTCTTTCAACTTTGACCTGTAGGCAGCCAAATTTACGCCACAAAACTGATTAAAAAGCTTGCTGCATGTCTGAATACCCTTTATGTAAAATTTTTAGATCCCAAATTTGCTGAATAGATTGCTAGAGACCGCAAAGGTAAAATCTTTTGAACTTTGACCCCTTGATAGCCAAATTCTCGACCAACAACCTCTGCCGAAAACACAAAGCTTGCCCTATGTCTGAATAAACTATATGTAAAATTTCAAATGTTTAGACCAAAAATTGGCTGAGAGGTCAAATTTTTAAAAATTTGACCCCAATTTTGACCCCCGTAACCTTTATTGTTTGGGGCACAAATCAAGTTACAATTTTTATCCATGTCCAAGTAACCTACTTTTAAAGTTTCAAGTGTTTAGACCCAAAATTGGCGGATGAGTTTTGTAGAGTGTTCAAATGTCAAATCGTTGAACTTTGACCCCTTGACAACAAAAGTTCTGGCCGAAAACCGATTAAAAAGATTATCCCGAATCTCAACACCCCTTATGTCAAATCTCGAGTCTGTAGACTGGAAATTGACAGAGTAATTTGGTAGGAAAATATACACACACAGACAGACACACACACGTTCGCTTTTATAGATATATAGATTCACAAAAAAAAAACAACAAAAAAACAAAGAATTTAATTGTACCGACCCCTTTAAAATGAGAGTAAATTTCAATCCGTTTTTAGATCCCCAAAAGAGTGAGGGAGTTACCTACTAGAAACGAACGAGACTTCTAGTTCCGTTTAAGATCTATTTTTCGCACTGACTTCACCATAAAACTGTTTTCGATCGCTATGACGTATGTTGGGTTGCAACTGCATTGTACTTATGGTAAAAGTATGTCAGTATTGTAAAGCTATCATCGAACGGGGTATCCCAGCTATTTATATAATATACAGCTTACTTCTCTTTAATGAAGATCTATAAAGAGTCAGAGGTGATGTAAATTTTGAAACTGATGGCAGAATCTCTAACACAGCTAAGAAGCCTAAGCAAAGTATATAGATTTAATTGGAAATTTGATTCATCAGGTTGATAGCTTTTAAGTTAGAACCTCATCTTCATTCGCTCTCGGTCGTTTACCAGTTTATTTCCTCTCTTAATCGATCTTCCCGGCTTTACTTATTCTGTCACTCGGCTTATTTTAGCCAATATTTGAAATATTCTTACTACGCGTAATCGTCGCACATAACATCATGTAACTAACGATTAATTTGAGGGGAATACTGCTTGTATCATAGATATTGTTCTGGCGATCATATATACCCCCTTTTTTAACTCCTATATTAATCTCTCTCTCTCTCTCTCTATATATATATATCCCTTTTTATATACACATATATTATTCTCTCTCTCTCTCTATATATATATATCCTTTTTATATACACATATTATTCTCTCTCTCTCTCTCTATATATATATATCCTTTTTATATACACAGACATTATTATCTCTCTCTCTCTCTATATATATATATATATATACTTTTTATACACGCATTCTCTCTTCATATATATATATATATATCCCTCTTTTCCTATACATTCTCTCTCTCTCTCTCTCTATATATATATATATATATATTATGTTAAATCCCCGAAACAGTTGTTCATGGTAAACAACTGATGATCCCTTGACAAGTAAATTATTGGTACTATAGTAAATTCGAGAGCGAGTTGATGCAGTGATTGCAGGTGATTAAATAACTTACTGACTGGATAGTTTTCTAACGAATGATAAAAAATATTTTTTTGTATAGTTTTAAAGGTTGAAAACTTCAAAGACACACGTATATATATATATATATATATATATATATATATATATATATATATATATATATATATAAGAGAGGCATAGCAGGAAAGACATATAGACAGAGATGGAACGAGAAACGTATATATAGAGAAGCAGAGGGAGAAATATATAAAAAGATGTTTGTGTGTGCATATGTTCTTATATATATATATATATATATATATAGATATATATATATATGTTCTTATATATATGTGTGTATGTGTGTTTGTGTATATATGTCTGAATGTGTTTATATATAAATGTGCGTGTGTTTGTAGGTGTTTATATGTCTGAATGTGCTTTATATATATATAAAACATTCAGACATAAACACCCACACACACGCACATTTATATATAAACAAACACATTCACACATATACACACACACAAACATTCAGACATATATAAACACCCACACACACATAAACACTCCCCATATATATATGATGATTGCAACGTCTTGTCAGACGAGTGCCACTCCCTCAGACATTTAAAATCCATGAGCCCAAATGTCTGAGGGAGTATCTATACAAATATGATGTTACAGAGTCTTAGCTTTGTACGACAGCTAAGTCTCTCTCTCGGTTCAAAATATTGAGATCCAGCAACAAGCAAGAGCAAGATAGCCAGCAACAAATTAAACTGCAGACCAGCTTAATGCGGGTACTGGTCTTCCGCTTTAGGGTTTTTTAAATCAGAGATTTGCTTCTCCTAGAAATGTTGCCTTCACCACGGCTTAGGGGAGCCCTCTCTACCCCAATACACACACAAATATACACGGTGCTAGTTGGCCGTTGACCCAGAAAAAGAGTTCATTTGCCCTTTGTGTCTGTTTATATATATATATATATATATATATATATATATATATATATATATATATTCAAAATTTAACCGTTTTAAGACCAAAACAAGTTCAGAATTTTTTTCCATAAATATTTTATTTCAATAACTCAATATGTTTATTAAAAAAAGTCTGCACTTGTTTTGGTCTTTTCTCCACTAAATTTTGAATTTTGCATTCCATACCAACAGTAAACCTTCATTACTTATACATCTATCATAAAACTCATATCAGCTTGCTTGTTTAGACGTTTAAACCGTACTTCCAGTTTTAAAAAACCTGCTAACCTATTTCATGGTTACCCTGTCTTAACCCGATATTAAAAGTCACTGCTGCTATTCGAAGCATACACAAAGCTTATTTTAACGCGTTTTCTTTACAAATAAATGTACTCTAACCCCGTTAAGTAAAAAAAAAAAAACGATTTAAATACACAATATTTATAACAGTATTTACTGCTTTGGATTTTGTCGATTTTTTTTCAGACCTTACTTAAAAATATTTTTTGTTCAAGGAGAGGGGGGGTAGAGACTTGGTTTTAGTAGTGCTTTTAAAAGGGTCTACTTAATTTTAATTAGTGCTTGCAGTAGTGCTATAGAGGCTTCCTTGATATTAATTTTTTTCCCCTCGTCACTTAAAGAAAGTTTTTTCAAAATAATAAAAGACACTATAATCTCAAAATCACTTTATTTTGGACATTTTTTTTTTTATTTTACCCTTTAATTGCCAACGGATAGACTAGTATATTATTACAACTTCATTATATCGGATGTATTCCTTTTAAGTTCTTAGGAAGTTCTGTCCCCATAATGTGAGGATGTTGTCGTAGAGACTCGGCACAGAAAGGGGAACATAAATATAGGGAATCACACCCCTTATCAACCACAGGTATTTTTTTCATATGCGGAGATATTTCATTTTATGTAGATATATTTAAGCTATCTTTCTATACAAAAGACACACCCATAATTATCCACAGATATGTGTCCCGCCGTTATAAGTTTCATCAGTGTAGTAAAACTTTGTGGGATTTCGAAACCAGGACTACAGTGTCTGGGTCTTAAGCTCTACTGCTGAGTCAATACTCGTAATAAGGGTACTGTTTATTTCCTGTAGATGTCATGTATTTGTACAAAGTGGTTGAGATACTGTAGAGTAGTAAATATTCCAAGTGCTAATTAAGAATAAGTTTACCTAACCAATGTAATGCCTCCATATATATATATATATATATATATATATATATATATATATATATATAGCAGTTCAACCCGGCTTTGCCCGGGCCCTATGTAATGTTCATAACTTGCCCTACATGTGAATACACTTTATGTAAGATTTCAACTATTTAGACCAAAATTGTCTGAGTAATTTCATAGAGACCGCAGAGGTAAAGTTTTTATATACTTGGACCCCAATTTCGACCCGTTAACACTTATTAGTTTGGTCTCAACTCAGAAGAAAAAGTTTTACCAATGTCCAAGTTACTTACATCTAAAATTTATAGTGTTTAGATCCAAAATTGGCGGAGAGATTTGGTAGAATCTGCAAAGGCCAACTTTTTCAACTTTGACCATTTTCGCCCCCAAACTGATTAAAATGCTTGCCACATGTCTGAATACCCGTTATGTATAAATTTAAAATTTTTAGACCCAAAATTGGCTTAGTAGTTTGCTAGAATCCGCAAAGGTCAAATCTTTTGAACTTTGACCCCTTGACAGCCAAATTTTCGACCAAAACCGAATAAAAAGCCTGCCTTATCCCTGAATACACTTTATGTAAAATTTCAAACGTTAAATCTAGAAATTGGCAGAGTAATTTGATAGAGACTGCAGAGGTCAATTTTTTAAACTTTGATCCCTTAATATTTATTTTTTTTGGGCTCAAATCAAATTAAAAGTTTCATCCATATATATATATATATATATATATATATATATATATATATATAAAGCTGAATGTATGTGTATGTGCGTGTCTGGTCACTAATAGGCTCCTATATCGTTGACTATTTTAAAAAACTTATTATATATAATGATAGAAGATGTATCGAGACACAGTAATTGGTATGTTTGATCTGGCAGAACGGTGGTTCATTAAAATTGTGGGGTCTGCGTTCGCGTCTGGTTCACAAAGTATGGAAATAAAAAGATTAAAATTAAAACAAACGTTTACAAGTGTTCTTGATATAGATGTACATAAGAATACTTTGATAAGTATGTTTTAACTGAAATAGGGATGGTATAATAAAATTGTAGGGGCTGCGTTCGCGCCTGGCCTCCATAGAATGGAAATAGGCACAAACTTTAATAAAAACTTTTCATATCTATCTGCGTAAGTATACTTTGATAATTATGTTTCAGTTTGAAGAAATATGGTATAATAAAATTATAGGGTGTTCGTTCGCGCCTGACCTACATAGAATGGAAATATGTCACAAAGTTTAACAAGGTTTTTTAATCTAGATTCACAGAATATTGTGATAAGTGTTTCAGTGTGAACAGGTATGGTATAATAAATTATGGGGTTTATCTATTTTATTTTTACTTTCATCATATTTTGCTTCGGTTTGATACCCCCAAATTCAAAGCTATCTCTTTACAACCCTTCCTATCATACTTTCATAAATCAGAGTCCATTTTCTGTAGGCTGTTTTTGAACCCAGACGACGACGGGTACTTTTGCTAGTGTATATATATATATATATATATATATATATATATATATATATATATATATATATATATATATATACACACACTTTGGAATAATGAAATGAAATATATCTACTGGTATGCAAATCTAGTGAGTTTTGCTCTTAAAAATATTA
Source organism: Euprymna scolopes (assembly GCF_053919585.1). Classification (NCBI taxonomy): domain Eukaryota; kingdom Metazoa; phylum Mollusca; class Cephalopoda; order Sepiida; family Sepiolidae; genus Euprymna; species Euprymna scolopes. The sequence goes on from NC_136489.1 coordinate 155,053,735, forward strand.
TTAGATATAATATTTTATAGAAGTCAATCCCAGCAAAAAAAAAAAATTGCTCAATATACAAGGCAGAGCAAATGAACTAAAACTTAGGTATTTAAATTTTATGATTTGAAAAAGTTTATCTTCAAATATAGATTTTTTATATTGTTTGAAAACAAAGAATAAATCCATTTTCGATGCTTATCACTTTGCTAATATTTTTCCTCCAAGGAAATAGATTCATTCTATTGTATTCTTTGTTTTAAAACAATAAAAATTCTAAATTTGAAGATTCACCTTTTCAAATCCTAAAATTTAATATATATATATATAGTCTTTGAAGTTTTTAACATTTGAAACCATACAAAAATTTACTTTTTATCATTCGTTAAAAAAAAAAAGAACATCTAGTCAGTAAGTCATTTAATCACCTGCAATCACTGCATCAACTCTCTCGAATTTACTATAATACCAATTTTTTTTATTTTTTAAGGGATCATCAGTTGTTTACCATGAAACACTGTTTCGGGGATTTAAAAACAAAACAGTATATTACATCATGGCTCCCCAGCAGTGTTGATCAAACACCACCACCCTTAATCTTATATATATATATATATATACATGCATACATACATACATACATACACACTCATCACTTTCTGTTTGGATAACTTCACAGACTGGACCCCTTCATCTGTGTCTATCCAATAAGATATTTATTTTTGGGACAATTTATAATCCCCAATAACATGCTCTCGGACTACTATAAACGTGAATATTTTATTTCTACTGCTGTCTCGGATACACCTGATTTTGGATTCAGCCACCTTCGGAACACACTCTTATGTGAAGCCATTTTTTTTTTACCCGACCCCATCTGTTTCATTATGTTACATCTCACTTTCATGTTAGTATGATCCTTTTTATACTTAGTTCATTTAAATACTTTACAGGCAAACTTTATTTATACATTTTCCTAATTCCCCCCTTCTGACAAGAAGGAAAGTATTTCTTCGAAACTCCGCGGATTAAGGACGTTCACTTTTATTTGTGTTTCCTTGCCGATAAATTAATGTGTGTTCGCCTCTTGCTAAAGTATTCCTGAACATATTTTATTGAACCTATGTACTTATATATATACAGTGATGATCATATTTATTGGCACGGTAAAATAAAAGTTAAATTTTGTCTAATAAATTCTAAAAAAGGGATTAAATTAAAGAAAATAACAAAGTATATTATGTATTTTTAACTGGCATTTCCGATGCAGCAATCGGATTTTAGAAAAAATAAATAACAAAGGAACAATAAACTTAATTGCAAAAAACCCTTGTTCAAAATTATTGGCACGATTTATTTAATAATCAATTGTATAGCCTTTGGCCTTGATTACCTTCCTCAGTCGCTTTTCATAGTTTACAACCAAGTTGTTGCACTCTTCAGTAGTAATTTTAGCCCACTCTTCCTGACAATAATCCTCCAATTGAATAAGATTCTTAGGCTTCCTTTGCATTACCCTCAATTTTAATGTTCTCCATAAATTTTCAATTGGATTAAGGTCTGGGCTTTGTGATGGCCACTCCAAAACATTAATATGATTGTCCTCAAGCCATTTCTTAGTCAGTTTAGCCGAATGCTTTGGGTCATTATCTTGCATGAACCACCAACGACGACCAAGTGAGAGCTCTTTAGCAGAGTCTTTCAGGTTTTCATCCAATATTTTAACATAATCTTCCTTTTTTATGCTACCTGTGACCTTAACAAGTCGCCCTGGTCCAGAGGCAGCAAAGGATCCCCAAAACATCAAACTGCCTCCACCGTGCTTCACTGTGGGTATGGTGTTCTTAGGCAGGAAAGCTTCGCCAGATTTTCTGTAAATATAAGACACTTTATTATGGCCAAATAACTCTATTTTCGTTTCGTCAGTCCATAGAACACGTTTCCAGAATGCAACATCTTTATCAATATGACGTTTTGCAAAGGCTAGCCTTGCTTTCAGGTGCATAGGCTTCAATAAGGGAGTCTTTCTCGGACGACATGCTTTTAAACCAGCTCTCTTCAAAACTCTACCAACTGTATGTCGAGATACATTCACTCCAGAGGTGCTCTGTTCATTAACAATCTCCCCAACAGAGATCCTTGGGTTTTGTTTTACTTGTCGAACAATTTTCCGTTCATCTCTTGGGGAAAGAATCCTTTTTCTCCCTCTACCCTCTAAACTCATAACGTGGCCTTGCGATTTGAACTTGTTTATTATGGCTCTAACAGTGGATTTGGGAAGGTTTAGCTTCTTTGAAATCTTATCATAGCCCTCCCCATTGGTATGGCATGCTACAACAAGCTTCCTGACGTCTTCGCTGTGTTCCTTAGTTTTAACCATGGCGATTGAAAATTATAATTTAGTCACTTATAATAGTTTAAATAAATCGCTATCTAAAAATTATCTGAAAAAAATTATTCACTGAATTAGCGTTAAACAAGCATAATATGGCTATAAAAAAGTTCAGAAAGCACGTAAACCGGAAATTGATTCATATTATACTGATACTAAAAGAAAAACAAAGCCGTGCCAATAATTTTGAACAAGGGTTTTTTGCAATTATGTTTGTTGTTCCTTTGTTATTTATTTTTTCTAAAATCTGATTGCTGCATCGGAAAGGCCAGTCAAAAATACATAATATATTTTGTTATTTTCTTTAATTTAATCCCTTTTTTAGAATTTATTAGACAAAATTTAACTTTTATTTTACCGTGCCAATAAATATGATCATCAATGTATATATATATATATATATATATATATAATTTATGTATATATATTTAAATGGAGATACGAAAATAGGTAAATATATAAATCTTTAAAAAATACTTTGCAAGGATGCAATATAGGTAAAATACTTTCGCTTGTTTTCGTTTCCTTATAAGGGAAATGGTTTCCATATTATTTTATTGTTAAAGTGGTTTTTATTCAATAAGTCTGAAGAAAGGCTGTTCTTGTGAAAATTTTCAAACGACAACGTTTGGATTTGCCCGAATAGTCTTGAAACAATTGTAACTAACGATTAAATACACTATTGATATCAACCCATTTTTTGAAGTCTCGGTTTTTGTTTAAATAATATATCTCGGTGCTTCCGTTCAGCATCGAAAGATAAAGGATACCCCTGTAGAAGCAGTTGCGCGTGTAATTGTGTGGAAAGAGATGCACAATCCCCAACCACACCTATACTGAATCGGCACTGCTTCAGTCCAGTGGAAAGGAGAAATCCAGGACGATTGGAAACAATGCCGGGATGAGCGGAGAGCGCATACATCACCTGGAAGTCTCAAACGGTCACCCATCTGGTACTGGCCAGGCTCATCCTTGCTTAATCGGCATAATCACGTTTGACACACCGGTTCCCGTCAGATCACTGAAGTTAAGCAACGATATATATATATATATATATATATATATATATATATATATATATAAAATACTAATAACGAACAAGATAAATGCAACTACAGAACCCGCACACTTTGCCTACGTCTAACTAAGAGCATAGTTTACCAGACCACAATATTTGCGAAAGAAAACACGAATATTACGTAGGTATTACTTCCTTAGATTTCAAAACCCGATATTATGACAACAAAAGTATAATAAAAAATAAAAGACACCGAATGAAAACAACTCTAGCAAACAACTACTGGGAACTCAAAGAAAGCGGTCGTTCGCCGGTAGTCGGATGTAAAATATTAAGACAAGCAAACACATGTAGAGACCTAGACGATCCGTGTAGATTATGCATTCATGAAAAATTTGCTATCCTATACTTTAAAGAACCCCAACATCTATTAAATTGTAGGAGAGAAATAGCGAACAACTGTGTTCACAGGATAAACTTTACTCTGGGATAGCGATACAAAACAATTTTAAAACTAACAATAACAATAGAAAATAAACAAATAAAATAAACATACATATGCATAAATTATCATATATATTATATAAACTAACAAAAACAAACACACATTTAACCTAGATTTAAAATAGGTTAGGACACTAGATACATACGCTCCCCACCAAAACAACACACACAAAGGTATGCGTGAATCGGAGGTCAACCGGGCCTTTGTCCTGTAAGTGCCTGCGCATTGGCTGATTTTAAAGGGTGCGGTGAAAACTAGAAAGCTGATTGGCTAACTAAAAACTAAATAGAAGGTGCGTATATAAAAACGCAAGACAACCACGAAATCCTCGCATAAGCCTGATGAATCCTAGCGTGGATGAAACGCGGAATATTCTATGTAGCTTAATTGCCATATATATATATATATATATATATATATATATATATATATATATATATATATATAGAAAGACCGGTTCTGATTAGATCAGTGAAATAAAGCCATGTTGAGCCTTGTCAGTACCAGATGGGTAACCATTTGAGAATACCAGGCCCTCTATGTAGAAGGACGTCATCACATCCTGCAAGAAATGCAAAATCTTAACGTCTTCATCTCCCCTGACCGAAATATGTATGCGACTGATGACCGCTTATGAATTTGATAATCTTTTGACATGTCATCATCTAGAAAAAGCAGGTTCAACCCGCTGAGCGTCAATGCCGTTTGAGAGAGAGAGAGAGAGAGAGAGAGAGAGAGAGAGAGAGAGAGAGAGAGAGAGAGAGAACAATTATACAATACACATGCACAAGTATGATAGAGACGTATAAAAATAACCGACCAGTTTTGTTCCCAAGTCATGAAAAAACAAACAACAAAAAAAGGATATTCTATTATTGGAATCCTTCGGGACCGTGGCATAGTGGATGTAGGCTTTGATTCTCTACGGTTCCAGGTGAGCAATGTCTGAAGATAGCGGTTTCAATCTCACCCAAAGCCGACCAGAGGATTAGTTCGCTAAAACGTGGTGAGACGGCAACAACTATGGAAGGCAGTATCTACTACTATTAAGAGACTCAGCGTTTCTATGACATCGCGGTTTACAACCTGATGAAGGTCAGAGGAACAGTTGGCCGAAACGTCGTGAAATGACAACTATGAAGATGAGGATAACAGTCCGAAAACATTAAACTAACTAAATAAATAAAAATTGGAGGTTAAATGTTATTTAGATTCGGTCTCTATTACAGTTCAAAATTGTCCGATTTTCTGAAAGCACAACCGGGAAAGGTTAAGTCACGAGTCGCCACTTCACAAAAAACGAGCAGATGGAATTGAACTGAATGAACATTTTAAATATTGTTCACAATCGTTTTTATTAATTTTTATTTAATTTTATTTTTGATTCGTTTGAAAACAGAAGATTTTGCATTCATATTAATTTCCACTCTCTCTCTTTCTCTCTCTTTTCTCTCTCTTAATTCTTATTATTCTTTCTCTTTTTTCATTTCCCTCTATCTCTTTATCTCTCCTAAACATTTCATATTTTATTATTCTTTTTTTCTGTTAAGAGAAAACCGCAGAAGGGAAACACCGTAGTCGTTCACAGTAAATCGATGTCGTCCAAGCCTGGAAACGGTTATGCACACAGTTATTCGACCTGTGACGCGCGTACACACATGAGCGAATATGATTGAGTGAAGGAGGTGAAGGGGGGGATAACAAATATTCGGCAACATGTTTGTGTTTGACACTCGCACATAGGAAAATCTGTGCATGAACGCACCTTTCTGACACACACACACACACACACACACACACACACTGTTTAAAATATAATTATCCACTGAAACGTGTATCGTCGTCTACGAGTCAGTCATGAGCATGTTTCGGTCAACTAGTTACTAATAAATAGAGATCTCTAAAGGCTATATAGCTTATACGAAAGCAAAGGTTGCAATGAAAATATCAGCCCTACCTCGTCACAGTGGGTTAATATCAGGAGGTTCCGTCAAATGTGAAAAATAAGATTTAGTTGTATGCAAATAAGACCCAAATAGAAGCGCGGATTTGAGTCTGTGTTGAGGCTCAATGCTTTGAAAGTTGTATAGCAATTATAATAACGGCACTTATAATAATAGTAAAATCTTAAAATGTATATAATTATTTTATCTCCCTACTTGGATATAATCATCTTCTCTAATGGTGATAATGATAATTAAAAATAGAAGGTAAGGAAGGTGACTGTAATTTTTAATATTATTGATAATGACAACTTTTTAATAATAATTATATTGAATAATATTAACGATAGTGGGGAAAAAGTGTTTAAATTAAAACTAAAAAATAAAAACGTAAAGTTATCTTTTTTTTTGAAATCCACAAGGTGTGATCGACAAAGGATAAAATCAATCAAGATGTATTTAGATAATTGATCTGAAAGTATCCATGCACACACACACACACACATATATATAGCGTGTCAGGAGGCGATAAAAAAGTCTAGTAAAATGCTCGATTGTGGATGTGAGAGCTGAAGATACAATATTTATTTCAACACTATATATACATATTTCTAAGACGTACCAGTGCTTTCATTGCGTTGAATCAACAATAAGAGGTTGGAAGGAGTCAGCGCAAATTCATCAGAAACTGAGTTAAAACGCTCGTTTAATGTTTTTTTTCTCAGTTTGTTTACTTTGCAGTGCTTCACATTTTCAAAGTCGCTGTTGAATTTGCGCTGACTCCTTCCAACCTCTTATGGTTGATTCAACGCAATGAAACCACTGGTACGCCTTTAAAATATATATATATATATATATATATATATATATATATATATATATGAGAGAGAGAAGGAAACTCAGATAGAGAGCTAAATAGCAGAGAGTCCTCAGAGGAGAAAACCCCTTCAATCAAGTGTTTCGGCCACACCTAAGTCATGAATCTGCTACCATGTGTGTGTGTGTTTTTTTTTTTAATTTACCCATAAGCTTCAGATGTTTCGGTATCATAAATGAAAGTCTCAACCACAGTGAAATCAGGGAAATTCACATATACGAAGTTGATTTCTATTCCTCCTCGACCAGATCCAGCAGCTCTTCTTCGCTGCCTTACTCATTGCTTTCAGTGCTCTGTTTCGACTTTTCCATGAGACGGACAGCTGTTTCACGAGATTGTAGGCAGACGAGCTTACAAATCCCCTTGAGCCCACTTCAACTGCGAATACACTGGCGATGAAACCAGCATTTTTTTTTCAGATCCCTGGCTAGAACAGCATACTTTTCAGACTTGTAGACATAGGCCTCATCAATCCTGTTCTCATATGGTACTGTTAGTTCAATCAGAAGGATTATTTTTTTGCTGCCTGAGAGTGGAGCACAAAATCTGGACAAATCCTTTTTTGCTGATAATCTCTAGATAGTTCTTCAACACACGCACACAATCATCGGCTGCACTTAGAAGATTCTGCTTGCAGGGCTTGGGCACGATGTTGGTTTTTTGGCCAAATGTCATTGTCTCTTGCTGCGTAGAACTTTGCTGCTGGTTCTGGGCATTTAGCCTTACTCCTGTTTGCGATGAACTGGACAGCTTCAGCTAATTCTTTCAATATCACCACATATCTTCCTTGTGACAGCTGTTTGCATGAGCTAAATACATGCTCCATAGTTTGTTTTTCTTTGCAGACTGAGAAAGTAGGGTCTTCAGATTTTCCCCACTTCACCAGGTTAACATTGAATGGCAGGAGGTCGTACACAGATCTAATGATGAAACTTATTCTGAGCGAGGCCATGTGCCACAAGTCATTCCAAATGAGGCTTCTTTGAAAGGCACTTTCCCAAGCTGTCTACTGACATTTTTGAATTTGTTGCACTGCTTCCTAGACTCGTGTTTGGCCCTTTCTTTCTTGATCTCTTGAATCACCATACCCCCTTTTTGCTTTCCATTTAGTCTTGGATCAACATTCCACTTCGGATGATCCCAGACCCTGTCTGTTGGTCTGGGTGTGACCCATTACCTCCCTAAGCCTCAAGCTTTCCTTCGCTGATTCGACGGCTTCTCTGACCTTCCATTTCCTGCCTGCCTTCAGTTCTGGTTTGACATATTTCACAAATGGGTCATTTGGGTCTTCCAGCATGCAGAGTAGTGTAGCTTTTCCTGCTTTATATTCTTCGAGGATGGATTTAAAAGGGAGTTTCAGCTTTGCTTGTTGGTAGTAAAATGCGATGTCTGTGAGACACTGTGGGACCCCAAGCCATTTCCTTATGTACTTGTTGAGCTTTGCCTCGATTGCTCCCACTGTGCTTGTGCATATGTTGTACGAGGCTACAGGAGCTTTGGAATGAGCATAAACTGCAGACCCCAGACTTTGGATTTGCCAGGTAGACCACATTTCTCGATAATTTCGTGCCCTTCTGCATTTTCCTCGTCTTTTTCTCCCTGTTTGTGTCCTATCGTACCACCTTCCAAGGCTTTTGACGGTTCGTCCGAAACAGTTGGGATGAGGTGGTTGGGTGCATTGAAAGTTACTGCCTCTGCCATTTTTCCTTTTCGGAAAGACAGGCTTCTGGATTTTTCTGGTTTGAACTTCATTCCAGCAACTGCAAAAGCCTTGTCCAGTCTACTTAGGACTTTGTGAGTGCTGATCTCATTTGTAGAGATGACAGTTGTGTTGTCCATGAAGGTCTTCAGATGAGGAGGTGTCAGGTACCCATTGCTAATGTCTGCTAGTCCTGCATCGTATTATTTCCATTGCAAGCATAAAAGTATTAGGGAGATGGCACAGCCCATTGCGAATATATATATATATATTTCTCAAATCCGCACTCCTATTGGGTCTTATTTACCAAATCTTATCTTTCACAACATTTGACAGAACCTCCTGATATTAACTCCTTGCGACGAAGAAAACCTGCTATTTTCATTGCAATCTTTGCTTTTGTATAAGCCGTATCGCCTGAAGTGGTATCTAGTTATTAATTAACTGACCGAAACATTCTCATGAATGTGTAGCAACATATTACTACTTATGTACAAATAAATAGAAAATATATCCTGCTCTACTTCGGTATTGAGTACTCTCGTATTAACCTCCTTAAACTTCATTGGTTACTACTACACCTCTGGAAAAGAATAACCTCACACACACACACACACACACACACACACACACACACACACACACACACACACATATATATGTGTGTGTGTGACCTTTTCAATGCGTGTGTGTGTGCAAAAAGTCTTCACCAAACTCCTCTCTGGATATTTGGCATAGAGTTGAAATTTGATATATGCGGTATTTGGGTCTGCAACCCACTTTTGATTTGTTTTTTAACCGGGAAAAATTGCAGCTAGGGGTCAAAATTGAAAACAAAACCTCTGGCCTTGGTAGGGTCAGTCGAATAAAACAATACCGCCCCTGTTACTTTTATAGATGATCAAAATTACGCAATTATAGGTCAAAGCCGATTTTCTTTTTAACCTTTCGTATACTTTTGTCGGTAACAACACTGGAGAGATAAATAAGGTTCGACCGCTAAGCGTTCTAAAGGATGATACACAAGTCATATAGTTTATAAACTTTTAAATCATTACTATGTAATGGGTAATAATCAATCAATTAATTATTACTATATATTGGATAATAATCAATAAACAATCGGCTCTATAAGAAACCTGCACAAATTAAACTATATTTATGCCTATTTTACGACTGAGTAACGCCTGGCAACTTGCTATGTTCTATCCCTGACTCAGGATGGGTGCCAGTCTAGCCACACTGAACAGCTGTGATACAGCGAAACAGTTTCTGTTGATAACTACTATATAAAGTCCAGCTTTTTGGGTTGAGCACTGTTGTAAATTGTTTCGTTTGCCACTTAATTTGTATAACACAAAGCTCTTTTTTGTTTGTTTGTAAATAAATAAACGCATTGAACACTAATTATTTTTTATAAATAGATATTTGATGGTATCGTTTGCAGGGCTGGCAAGTACAGGTGTCGACTATCAACTAGATGGCTGTAGGTTTGGGTGGGTGCTAGTCTAGCCATAATAAAAAGCTGTGATACAGCGAAACATTATCTGGATTAATACTATGTGTGTGTGTGTGTGTGTGTTTATGGAGAGGGGAAAATAATGGCTAGATTTATCAATTACGTATGCATTTGTTAATTTGTTTTAAAATTTCAATTTAAAAAGAAATTAGTATCAGTTTGTACAATCTGGGGATGAAGCATCCTACCGGATCGCAAACATTCACCGACTAACTCATGTATTCTAACGAGAGATGTTTTTAAGATTCTGCCCGTCCCTTAAAGTGCAATTGTTTTAACATCTCTTGCACTTGGTTCACCGGGTATATATGCCAGGTAGTTTTTGAAATTCTTTTTCGTGAGTTCAGTTGCTCCTATAATCATTGAAATAACGGAGATCTTAAGATTCAAATTTATTTTCATGCAATACATTTTCTGTTTAAACCAGCATCACTGGGACACTAACAGCTACTGAGGTGTGTACGTGGGTGTATGTGTTTCGAGGTATTGCATTTACAATACATTCAAATAAAAGAGTCAGAAAACAGATTAACGAGCAATACAATCTACTTCTGCGCATGTGTATCCTCCTAATAAACACACACAAACACACAGTATTAATTCAAATAGACTGTTTCGCTGTATCACAGCTCTTTAGTGCGGCTAGACTAACACCCATCCAAACATACAACCATCTAGTTGATAGTGGATACCTTTAATAACCAGCGAGTGAATCGGCGTCCGCAAACGATATATCATCAACGATGTTATCTATTTACTGAAGCGGGGCCGTCTTTTCCCGTTTTCATTGTTACGCGTAAACAAGCGAGGCGAATTCATTCATATTTTCGAATTTTTCTCTTTCTTACAACTACATTGCAGTTTCGAGTGTTGTGGGCGGCCGTGTACGGAAAACCGGCTAACGTAGTCGAATGTGCGTCATTTCATTGAACAACGAACGCCAACAAGATTATCTAAACATAGACCTATCAGCGTTAATATTTTTAGACCCAGAGACATTCACCGGAACTGAACTGTTATTAATGACGTTAGTATTTTATTACATACGACAGATAACACTATTAATTGGAACTAGAGTCCATTTTTAGAGCTGATTAGCGTCATCTATCTCTCTTACTCAGTCTCATTATCTATGTATATATATAAAAGTGAGCTTCTTTGTCTGTCTGTCTGTCTTAAGAAACAAACTTTTCTGTCAATTTTTGGTCCACAGAATAGAAACTTAATATATAAGGTATTTGGACACGTGGAACAAAATCGATTTATTTTTTAGCTTGTAAAAATAGTAAAAAGTGACAAAATTGCAAACAAGTGAAGCATGCATGGTCCCCTGTGAGGGCACTGTGAACAAGGCAGAAAAAAAAACTAAGTTCACCATCTGCCCCCCCCCATCCATTTAGCCCCCCCTAAAAAAAAATCTCCAGAGGACGTCAAATCCTGGTGAAAATCAACAAACGGTGCAGTTTTAGGCCTTAACATGTGTAAATTTGAGTTCTGCACCATGCAAAAAAAGAAATGACTAAGTCCATCATTTGCCTCCCCCCATTTAGCACAATATATATACACACATATACACAGTGTGTGTATATATATATATATATATATATATATATATATATATATATTAGACACACACAATAATGCAACAACAGATCTCCCATTTTTTTAACAGTTTGTTTTCGACTTTCGCCATGTTCTTATTGTTATTTGTTTACATTTTTTAACAAACGCTAGTATCTTGCCTTCTGACTCATTCACAGCGTTTTTATTCGTTCTATATTCTTATTATCATATGTTACACTGAATCTGAAGATAATGTTCTAAGTCAATCTTACACTGTTTGATCTGAGAAAATTCCTTTCTGCAAAGATTAAGCTGTTATGAAGCTTCAGTTTCCAAAGTGACGTTCTTGCATCTCTGGAGTTGCACTGCATTTAAAATTGATTATAAAAGCCGATGCAACCTCTATCTGTATAAGAGCCTTAAAATAGAGTACTGCTGCCACATCTCGGCAGGAGTTCCTCGGTGCGCCCTATCCAGCCTTGATAGAGTTCAAAACCGGCTTCAAAATCTAGTAAGTGATGCTTTTTTTTTCTCTTCCCTGCAACCGCTTTCTCACAGAAGAGACGTTGTGAACCTCTCTTGGTTCTATCGTTATTTTCGTGGTAAGTGCTCGACTGAACTCCAATTTATGGTTTCCCCTGGCCAAACTTTCACAAAAACACTCGACTGCTACAACCACTAGAAACGATTTCTTCCACTCTTTCTGTGCCTAAATCTAAACGCAGATTTCATGGGCAAAGCTTATTTCCCGGAATTGTCCACCAGTGAAACACTGTTCCGCTCGTCTGCCTCCCAGTTGAATACATGTTAGCATTCATATCCAATGTAAACAAGTACTTGTTGAGCCGTCCCCCATAAATAATCAAATTCTACCTGATCTAGACAACGATTACTACACTACCAAGTTACATTCATTAACCCTTATCCTCAAGTTGTTTCAGGCCTTGATAAATTGTGGCTCCCAACTAAAACAAAATATTGCCGTGGCTTCTGTTTGATCAATGGATTTCTGAGCGTGCAATTGTGAAGCAAGTGTTCCACAATCTCTAACCGCACTTCTACTGAATCGGCACAGCTTGATTCTGATGGCAAGAATAAGTCCAATACGACTGAAAACAACGCCAAGATAGCGGAGAATACGTACCGCACCTCGTATTTTTAAATGGTCACCTATTCAGTACTTTCCTGGTTCAACGTTGTAAATTCAGTGATCTAGCGGCAACCGGTGTGTCAAATTGATCATGCCTTATGTTGCCCGGGTGTTTGGAGTTGACAGAAAAGTGGTAGTAGGGAACCAGGCTCGAACCCGTGACGCGAAGGCGGGAAAGAAAATCTTACGTCTTACCTTTAAGCGACCGGAAGTGTAAACGTTCAAATTTAACGTAGTCAAGCAAACAAATGACTTGTAGAAATAGTGTTGCTTTTAAAGCTCCCACGAAGGTCGTTTTTTTTAATGTGGGGGGGGACAGCTCCCACTAACGCCTATATTGAACAAGGACCAATTACAAGACAGATACTATCCGGGCGAAGGCCGGTAGTTGGCGTTTTATTTGCTCCCCCACCAAAGCAAATTAGACACAAGGTCGTTTTTAATGTGAGGTAAAATCAGCCCCCCTCCCCCTAAAAAGCGGGCACTCTGACAGTATCCAAATAAATAGTTATTGTTTCAGTATGAAAGGTTTCCCCTACATTGACCAAGGACCAATTACAGAAGAGATACTGCCCGGGCGAAGGCCAGGTGTTGTGGTTCGAATAGTTTCACTTTATTTATACGAAAAAGACAAACAAAATTCCTACCGTGCTGTCGTATCGGCTGTTTGTTTAACTCGATCCAAAATAAAAAATAAAAATAGAGACAATGTCCGTTTGCGACACTGACATATTACGATCTAGGAAGTATGAGAAAACTTCCTCGAAATCTAATTGATACAAGAACCCAGCCGAAAAGCCTTTCGTGGACATACACAAACGCGCGCGCCCATTTTGCCTTTTATATATTCGATTACTATGTATGTGTGTGTATGTATGTGTGTGTATGTATGTATGTGTGTGTATGTATGTATTATCATTATTATTATTATTATGTAACATCATACGTGTGTATAAAAGTTTACTTTCAAATATTGGCCTAGTATGATATTTGTATATTTTTTTGATGAGGATATATAATTATTATGTGGATTGTTAGGACTATTGTTCTCATCTTGGTCGTTTATTTTTTCACTACGTTTCGGCCGATGTAACCTCCGACTGTCTTCAGGTGCATCCGCACTGGATGTTATTTGTGAATGGTGAAATATATTTGTTTTTGTTTTCCTAATGAACTTCAAAACGCAAATAGGACCAAATCTATGTCTTTATTTATTTATTTAAAAAAAAAATCTGTGTCCATTCCGATGTTTCTATATAATGTTTGTATATTTTTGAGATGGGAATTAATAATTGGGTACTTTTTGTATCATTTGGATGAGAATAATACTCCAAATAATGCAAAAAAATAATTGTATTAGTATTTTATTTCCTAAAATCAATCATCCCGAAAAAGTCTTGAAACAAAGACGAAACATTGAAGAACATATAATGCTGGTTTGTTCCTTTTTCATTTCTCTATATTTACATGTATAGAGAATATAATACTTATGGCAAGTTACACATATACGGGCATACTAATCACAGCACACAATGTACGTTCACCATCAGTTCCACCGCTTAGCGATCATAAATCCAAAAGCAAAGATTCACTAAAGATGAACTAATTCACTTTCCTGCAACCAGAAGTGAAAATACATCCACAGAGGAGCGAGATGCGCCCTACAATGAAGTACTGTTTCCACATCTGGGCAAGCACTGCTCGGAACACCCTTCCCTCTCTGGACAGGGTTCAAAACCGGCTTCGAAACTTAGATGATACCCATTTTTCTACCTGCTCTTTCTTTTTCTCTTTTTTTTTTGCAACCTCTTTCTCATAGAAGAGACGTCGCTAGTACTACCGCTATTTTCATGGTAGGTGATCGTCTGACCTCCAATCTATGGTCCCCTCTTGCCAAACTTTGACAAAAACACTCTTCTAGCTAAAACCATTATATATATATATATATATTTTCCCCACTCTAGTTGTGCCTAAGTGTAAACGCAGATTCCGTGAACAGAGTTTCTTTCCCCGAACTGCCTGCCTTTGGAACACTGTTCCGTTGCGTACTTCCCGGCTAAATTTTTTTTTGACACGTTGGTCACCACTTATCAAAGCCCAGAAGCCACTCAGTGATAAGGGTTATTGCAAGTACAGTACGTTGGTGTGGAGATTTAATGAAGTGTCTACTTGAGGGGCGGTTCATCAGGAATTTGTTTACGTCGGACTTGAAGACATCCGAGGTGTAGTTAGGTGGGAAGCAGGGAGACGGAACAGGCTTCCACAGGCGTGCAGTTCTAAGAAAGAAGCTTTGTTCATGGAATCTACGTTTTTATTTAGGCATAGATAAAGAGTAGGGAAAGTTTTTGACAGTGGATTCGGCTAGACGGGTGTTTTTCGTAAAAGATTGGCGAGGGGGGATCAGAGATTGGAGTTCAGACGATCACTTGCCATGGAAATAACGATAAAACGAGGATAGGCTCGCAACGTCTCTTCTGTGGAAGAGAGGTTGCAGGGAAGAGAAAAGGGCATCCCCCACTAAGCCACGAAGTCTATTTTGTACTCTGTCAAGGCAGGATAGGCTGTTTTTAGCAGCTCCTGCCCAGATATGGCAGCAGTATTCCATCCTTGGACGTACTTGGCTTTTATATAGATAGAGAATTGCATCAGTAGTGAGATATCTTCTGGAGCGGTAGAAGGATCCTACCATCTTTCCAGCGACCTTGGCAACAAACTTGATGTACGTGATCCATTTCAGATTAGGAGTAAAAGTCAATCCCAGAAGGTTGTCAAAACATGGGGCTTCTCCAAGACGAGAGCCATCCATTTCAATTGATACCAGATGGGGATCAGAGCGTTGATGATGTAAAGATAGAAGCTTGGTTTTAAATGCATTAAATGTAACCAGCCACGTCTTCCCCCACTGAACCACGCGCTCGGGATCAGAGGAGAGAGAATCAGAGAGAACTTTGTCATTTACAGCCTTTGATGTGTTGCCGTAGATGGTCGTGTCATCAGCATAGATGTCAACGAATGATTTAAGTATGTGTTTAGGGAGATCATTGATGTAGATAAGGAAGAGAGTTGGGCCAAGGATGGACCCTTGAGCGACTCCAGTATTAATACTGCAGGCCTCTGATTTTTGTCCATCGACCACTACTCTTATGAGCCTATCGGAGAGAAATGATCTAATGATGGAGAAAACATTTCCAGTTATACCGTAGCTGGAAATCTTGTGGAGTAGACCCTTATGCCATACCTTGTCGAAGGCCTTTGATATGTCAAGAGCAACTTCCCTAGAAAGGAAGCCTTTGTCAAGAGATTCACTAATCCTATGAGATATAACCGTTAGCACATCTGCGGTAGATCTTGCAAAACGGAAACCATATTGTGTGTCACTAAGAAGGTTATTTCTGCTGAGGTGGTAGACTATTTCTCTATTTAATATGGATTCCAGCAATTTACTCATAACACACAGGAGACTTATTGGTCTGTACTGAGAGGGAGATGACTTATCACCTGAATTCTTAAATACTGATGAGGTTTTCCAGGGTGTTGGAAAGCACTTCTCCTTAAGGCAGCGCTTAAAGAGTTTCGTAAGTATGAGAGCAAGTTCTGGTTGAAGCTTTTTTGCCACTATAATTGGGATGCCGTCAGGGGCAGTTTCTTTACTAGAATCAAGGTTCTTGATTAGCTTAGCGACCTCATACACAGATATTTGTATGTTACCTAGCGTGTTCTGTGTTATAGGAGGAAATATAGGGAGTTGATGGCCTTCGTCGCATAGGGTAGAATTAGCTGCAAAGTTCTTTGCAAATATTTTGGCCTTGTCTGATGCTGACGAGATGACCTCTGGTCCATTGATAATGGTTGGGATAGAATGCACACTTTCTGTTCAGGATCCTATTTGTTATTTGCCAAAACTGGTGGGAACCAAACTGCTGATCAGCTACCTTGGATTTAACAGACAGGGCATATAGCTCTCTTGCATTTTTTATTACTCTTTTACAGTGGTTGCTAGCGTTCCTGAAAGCATCTTTAGTCTCAGTGCATCTATTACGTTGGTAGTTATAGAAAAAGTGATTTCTGTGCGCGATAGCAGCAGCACATTCTGTGGAGAACCATGGCTGACTGTTAGGTTTTTGTTGGAACTTTTTAGATGGTATGAATCGGTCTATGCCTACAATTAACCATTCGGTCAGGTCTGATACTATAGAGGACACATCCTTTTTAAATATGGAATGCAGAGGTAGATCAGATTACATTTCCTTTTTGTTTTAACTGATACGACGGAGTGGTCGGAGGATTCTAGAGGAGAATGAAGTGAACATGAACATAGCTCAGTGGAAATTGAGAGAAAAAAAGGTCTAGGAGGCTTGCATATTGACCTGTAGTATCGGGCACATGGGTGGGATCGCGAACAATCTGAGTGAGGTCATAAGCAATGGCAAAATCATGACAAAACCTCCCCTCATCGTCTGTCTTATTTGAGTGGGTTAGCCATTCCACATTATGGACGTTGAAGTCACCACAGATGTGGATGTTAGCCGAGGTATGTGCAGACAGGATCTGATCTATTTTCTCGAATATGCTCTTAAAGATAGTAACTCCGCTGTTATAGGGCCGATAGAGGGCAAATATAAATGCAGTGGTGTAAGCAAGTGCAACCCGGAAGCACATATAGGGTAAATTAGGATCTTCTCTAGAGATATCCCTGCCACACGGGAAGCCATCTTTAATGTAGGCACATATTCCATGCCCATGGCGATATTGGGGGTCAGATTTAGCTGTTAGGTTAGAGCATCCGTTAATTATGAACTCATCTAAGGAAGTGGTCGGCCCTATTCCAGTTTCGCATAGAATACAACATAGTAAGCTTAAACTCTAATGTAAACAAATTCCTGTTAGTCTTCCTCATAAATAATCAAATTCAACCCAATTTAGACCATTAACGATTACTACACTACTACATTATATTTATCAACCCTTGTCCTCGAGTGGCCTTCGGGCCTTGTGACTCGCAAGTAAAAAAAGCTATGCCACGTTCCTGACATAAACTATATCGTTTAAATGGTTTAGCAAATTCTATGCATGCATTCCTTTTGCAGACTTTTATCCTCATCTTCATAGTTGTTGTTTCAACACA
The DNA here is from genome assembly GCF_053919585.1 of Euprymna scolopes. Taxonomy (NCBI): domain Eukaryota; kingdom Metazoa; phylum Mollusca; class Cephalopoda; order Sepiida; family Sepiolidae; genus Euprymna; species Euprymna scolopes. The sequence continues at coordinate 155,071,505 of NC_136489.1, forward strand.
TTTCGGCCAACTGATCCTCTGGCCTTCTTCAGGTGATTTACCGCGACAGAATAGGAATGCGCAGTCTTGAAACTCATCTATAATAATTACTGCCTTCCATAGTTGTTGTCTCATCAGATTTTGGTTTGGTTAACCTTTGGCTTGTATTGGATGGAATTGAAACCGCATCTATGGATAAGTTACAAGACTCAGCGTTCCTATCTCGTCGCGAAACATAAAAGAAATTAAAGAAGGCCAGAGGACGAATTGGCCGAAATGTGATACCCCACTTTTTCCCCTTCTTTCCATTTCTCTTTCTATCTCCCCATATTGTGTAGTACATGAACAGGAAATCCTGTAATACAGACATAACGATAGTGATGATGAGGGAGAGAAGAAATATATATATATATATATATAGATGTATATATTACATTGTTTTAACATATATTAGAGAGGAAGGTGATATGATGCACAGTTCTAAACACAGAGGAGAGGAGATATACAATCTTCGAAGGGTCACAAAATGTTTATTATGAGATGATAAACGCAATTACATTTCGTTCGTGAAGAAGCATGTCACAAGACAACAGTTACAGCATAATGATGACTTTTTATTCATCTGATCGGCCGGTCGATTACGTCAGGAATTCAACTGAATCTACCTGGTTAATCTTCTACCCTTCGCCTCTAAGGGACTAACTCCAACTCATCAACTGACCAACTGACCGCATAACTCTCTGACTCAACTCAACTCTCTAACTGACTTGCTTGCTGACTGACTTAAGTCCGAACCCATAATATGGAGAACTATCCTTTGTCTATGACGTCAGAAGTGTGTTTTTCAAACGTGACCAATTTCACATGGATTTACATATGTTTGTCCAACACACTTTTGACAAACAAAAGAATCCTCAATTCTAATCTAACCTATTTTAAACAATATAATTTAATTTGCATTGTTCATTCTTTTATTGACATATTTAATATTCAGATTTCTAAAAGAATTAACAATACATTTAATTTCTAACATTCCATTTCTTAACTTTGCCTACAGGGTTCGATTCTAGGCTTATCTCATTTTTACTTAGCTAATATTCTTATTTACATGGAAAGGGGCAGCCCTTTTCCATGGAACACCCATTTCTTGACTGGTTAAGTAACTTATAATGTATCAAACATTAGTGTAACCCTTTCCCCTCTCCCATTGAAAAACTTTCGTGTTTTGCAAGGCATGGAACAAAAACGATAAAATTCACTATAAGCCATGAAGATGAGGATAACATCCGAAAAAACAAAAGAAAAAAAAAATGAAAGCGCACATTATTAATCCTCATATCTAAGGAATAAAAAAACAAAAAAAAAACAACAACAAAAACAAAACAACAACAACAAAAAAACAAGAACAAACAAAACACAAAAATAACAAATTCTGGTTTAATCAAAGAAAGGTCGTCAACTTTCTTCAGAATAGTTGACCACTAACACTGCAAAAAGATTTACATACGGACATATCTAGAATGGCATTTTTTTTTACGCAAGAAAAAGAAACATAAAATGGCAAAATATATGCATTCTTTTAAGTTTAGATACGTAAACAGGTGCTATCAGATCAGGCTGTTTAAAGATATCGGCCTCCTGAGACTAAATGCACCTAACATTGCCGCTTTTTGATTTTTCTATTTTGCAAAACGAAAATCAAAACCAAGACCCCACCTTTTCCGCTTTATCCTTTTTCCCATTTCTCTTTATATCTCCCCTCGCTTCCTAACTTAAAATGTATCAAACCTTATTAATATAACCCTTTTCCTTCTTCCGTTGCAAAACTTTCATATTCTGCAGAGCAAGGAACAAAAACGATAAAATCCATTACAAAACAACTAAACCAAACACTACAAACTAACGATTCAAGATACAAAGAACTTGAAGAATAAAAACTTTCTACAAAATAACTCGATGCAACATGAATACTATTTCCAAAATAACTGGATTCGGCATTAAATAACTCGAAAAGGGTTGATATGGCGTAACACAAAACAACCAAACCAAATTTGATATGTAAAAAGGAGTAGTCTCGATTGTATGAACATTATAAGACAACATCACTCCAGACTACATGACTTAAATATTTAATAAATATTTCGATAAATATTTGTTATTACTAAAACATAAAATAGAATAAAGTACGGAGGTGAACGTTTTAATATGATATTTAAAACGATTCGGCCGATGTAACCACCAACCTTCTTTAAGTTATCTTGCCTAATTCGGTAATCTTTCTATCGAATTTGGGAATCTGTGCGGAATTTTGAACAGAACTCTTTATTTAATCCACGGGGTAGCATATTCTCGTTCGGTCAGTCATGACAGGGTAGAAGTCCTAAATCATTCGCAAATATTATTCATATCGCCCGCACTGAGGATCGAAACTTTAGTCTCCAAAGAAGTGTTTCTTACAACTGAACAGTGCGGAACGAGAACATTGTACCGTCGAGGATGAAATCAAGTTTTTCTTTCGAAATTCCGTGCAATTTCCGAGTTTGGCATAAAAGTTCCAGAGACCGAGAGAAAGATGCCAGAGACCGAGAGAAAGATGCCAGAGGCCAAGAGAAAGATGCCAGAGACCAAGGGAAAGATTCCAGAGATCGAGAGAAAGATTCCAGAGGTCGAGAGAAAGATTCCAGAGGTCGAGAGAAAGATTCCAGAGGTCGAGAGAAAGATTTCAGAGATCGAGAGAAAGATTTCAGAGATTAAAAAAAAAAAAAAAAAGATACCAGAGCTCGAACAAAAAAGATTCCAGAGCCCGAACAAAAAAGATTCCAGAGCCCGAACAAAAAAGATTCCAGAGCCCGAACAAAAAAGATTCCAGAGCCCGAACAAAAAAGATTCCAGAGCCCGAACAAAAAAGATTCCAGAGCCCGAACAAAAAAGATTCCAGAGCTCGAACGAAAAAGATTCCAGAGCTCGAACAAAAAAGATTGTAGAGTTCGAACAAAAAAGATTGTAGAGTTCAACAGAATGATTTCCAGAGTTCAACAAGATACACGTGAAGAAGAACAGAGGTTTAATCGGCGGAAACGTTGTGCGAATAAAACTCACGATGAGAACAAAAGTCGGAAGAATCCAAAGAATGCATCCACCAGAATGCATTTTGGTTTTATTGGTAAACAAATGAGTCATTTTAATATTTGGCTAATATTATTGGCAACATTTCCGAATTACAAAAAAAAATTGTGAACACATTATGATTTAACAGAAAATAATTTCTCGCTTTAAAATTACTAGCACATTGTTTTTAAATTTGTAAAAAAAAGTGAATAACTTTTACTGCTGTTTTTTATCAGTAAAATATAAGATTTAAACAACAGCACAACAAAATGAAACATGGATTCATAACAAATTGGACAAGTGAGGATATGTCTATGTGTGTGAGGACACTTCTCAACCTATATACGCAATGAAGTTTCGATCTACTGACATGAAATTTGGTATATAGGGTATTCAAACATGTGGAAAATGTTTTTAATCTATTTTACTCCGACAAAAAAAACAACAACCAAAAACAACAACAAAAAAAACAAACAAACAAAAACAACAACAAAACAAACAACAATAAAAAATTACAATAAAAAACAATAAAAAAACAACAAAAAACAACAATAAAAAACAGCAATAAAAACAACAATAAAAAACAACAATAAAAAAACAATAAAAACAACAACAACAACAACAACAAAACAAAAAAAACAACAACAACAAAAAACAACAACCAAAAAACAACAATAAAAAACAACAATAAAAAACAACAATAAAAAACAACAACAACCAAAACAACAACAACAACAACAAAACAGGCTGCTAAGGGGTCGAAATATTAACAAATGTTACTTGGGAGTAATCGGACTCTTTTTCCATGGGGGTCACCACTTTTTAAGGCTCGGAGGCCACTCGAGGATAAGGGTTATTGGGATAATATTGTAGTAATCGTTAATAATGGAAATTTGGTGAATTGGATTACTTAAAGGGACGGTTCATTTTAAACATTTATCCCTTGACAGCAAAATTTTCGGCCAAAAATAGATTAAAAACCTTGCCCCATGCCTGAATACACTTTATTTAAAATATTTAGCATAAAAAATTGGCTGAGTAATTTGGTAGTCAATTTTAATATTGACCCCAATTTTGACCCCTTAGCATTTATTGTTTTGGGCTCAAATCAAATTAAAAAGTTTGATCCATGTCCAAGTAACCTACATCTAAAATTTCAAGTGTTTAGACCCTAAATCGGCGAAGGAATTGATATAGTTTTCAAAGATCAAATCGTTGAACTTTGACTCTTTTACAGCCACGTTTCTGGCCGAAAACCAATTAAAAAGTTTTTTTTCCAAATTTCAATACCCCTTATGCCAAATCTTGAGTCTGTAGACTGAAAATTGACAGAGTAGTTTGGAAGAGAAGTGTACACACACAGACAGACGATTTCACCCTTTTTTTTTTAGATATATAGATATAATTCATTTCTTTTACTGGGGAATTTCCCGTATTCTATGGAAATGTATTACCTTCGATTTTTTTTTTCAGGAGAAAACACACCGTAATTACAAACATTTTTTGTTCTTCAGAAAGCGGGTATGAAATTGCAAGGACACATGAAAATTTATAGATCAATCGATGAATCAAGCTATCGATCAGCAAAGAATAATTGCACAAAACGTTTTCTGAAATATGCGCAGTGGTGGGTGGATCTGTTGTGATTTGGTTATTTTGTTTCACGGCATATCGACCCTTTTTGAGTTGTTTAATGTCGGATCCGTTCATTTGGTAAAAGTTTTTACGTTTCAAGTTCTTTATATCTTCGTATATTTATTTATGTTGTTTAGTTGTTTTATGGAAGGGAATCGTTGATTTTGTTTTTAGCTTTGCAGAACATGATTGAGTTTTATCAAGAGAAATGATGAAGCAATAACATCAGTGTTTGGTGCAGTTTAGGTCAGAAATGCGGTATCTTAAGATAACTTGATTTGATAGAACCACGTGTGGATATCAAACGGAAGTGAGCAACGTACATCTCTAACATTGTCTACTGCCCAATACACGTTGTGTGCAGTTTGAGTCGTAAAGGAGACTAGACAAAGAATAGGAAATAACTCTTACTACAAAAAAGGATTTTTTATTGTTGTTCTTGGCCTTTGGGCCAAGAGCGTCATACTAACAACTTTTGTAGTTTTTCTTCCCCCCACCTTAGACACAAATGAAGTATTGTACCATTATTGTTATCTTTTTTGTTTTTATACGCCAATAAAAAATGTTTTAAACAATTGGATTCTCAGTAGGACGTCCGCCAGTATGAAAGGGTAAATGCGGTATTATGGTGGAAGATGACACTAGCTAAGAGAAACTTTTGTTTAATTCTGGAGTGACAATGATGACCGACGACCTTCATTTTCCCTCCTTTTGAGTTGGCCTTGTGCCTAAGTTTTTGTTCATGTTCAGCCTGATAAAAAATAATATCTCAAAGTGTAGTATGTGTTCTTATGTTCCACTTAAGTAAGTGGTCCTTGGTCAATGTAGGAGAAACCCTTCATACCGAGACAATTTATAATTTATTTGGTCACTGCCAGAGTGCCCCGTTTCTCATTAAAAAACGACTTTGTAACTAATTTGCTTTCATGTGTGTGTGCAGTCAGCACCAACCCTATTCAGGGTTTAACCGGCTTCCTTCGAAGGAGGAAGTTTCATGGGAGTATAAAATTTACAAGTGGTCCCTAGTCGCATGTATGTCCCTGTTAGGGGAGATGGCGACGTTAGGTTTTTGCAAATTTTTGCAGGGAGGTGTCGACTTCCTCCTACATACAGCACCTGGTCTTCCCAAATTGGTCACTCATTTTAGTAATGACACGGCTCAATGTTGCTTAACTTCGGTGATCTGACGGGAACCAGTGTGTCAACGTGATTATGCCGTATCATATTTGCTTTCATGGGGAAGCAAATAAATACTATATGTTCCTCAGATAGTGCGCTACACTTTTTTGGTCTCGGTTTATTTTTTTTATTTTTTATTACATTTTCACCCCAAACGAGGCAAATTGCCACTTTGGTGTAGAGGGCTACTATCAGAGGCAACAACTACTGGGGTACTATGTAGGGATTTGGGCAGCAAGATGTCGGTTCACGTTACACTTGAACTTCTGCACGTCAGTACTGTTGGGGAAGCAGGGAGCTGGAATGGAATTCCAGAGTCTAGCGGTTCTGGGGAAGAAACTATTGGAGTAAAAAGATCTTTTACATCTAGGGATCTCTACAGTGTGGGGGTGGGATTTAGCAGCCTGTCGGGTTTGTCGAGGGTGCTCACGTCGTGGGGGCACAAGTGATTGCAGTTCGTCAGAGCATTCACCACTAAAATACTTGTAGAAAAGGCAGAGGGATGCAACATTTCGTCGATGGGACAGAGGCTGAAACTTAGATGCCAGTTCAGGGCCTATCAGGTTTGCGACTCTCTTTTGAACCTTGTCAAGGAGCGAGAGACTAGTAGCAGATGCACCAGCCCAAATATGACAGCAATACTCCATACATGGGCGAATGGTGGCCTTATAGAGGTACAGGATACTTTAAGAAATCCTTCATGACTGATACATCTTTTACTTTTGTTACTAACCAGAGTGCCCCTTTTTGAAAGGGGTTTGGGATATATATATATATATATATATATATATATATATACCCAAACCACTGGCCTTGATAGAGGGGAGACAAAAACTTGCTTCTATGGTTTCAAATGATCTGAAATAACATCAAGGGGAGACTTGATTCCAAATATTTTTCATATGTTATGTCTCACCTCTTTTGAAAATAGAGTACGATTATAAATATCTCCAATATAAAATAATCCTTATACACTGTGAAATTTACTTTATGTATGAAAACCAAAAAGGGCAGATATAACTTATGATAAATATTTAGAATCAAGTCTCCCCTTGCTGTTATTTCAGACCATTTGAAACAATAGCAGCAAGTTTTTGTCTCCCCTCTATCAAGGCCACTGATTTTGGGGAAATATAAGATATTTTGTAATTCATATGCAAAACTAGGAAAACAAAGACTATGATTGAAATATTGGTAAAGGTGCAGTATCTTTTCCCCCACAAATCATCCTTAATAATTATCACAATATAGGTTTCCGAGGTTGGTTGGTTGGTTGTTTGTTTGTTTTACGGCATATCAACCTTTTTCAGGTTATTTAATGCCGAATCTAGTTATTTTGAGGAAAGATTTTTAATGGAGTATATATATATATATATATATATATATATATATATATATATATATATATATATATATATATATTTAAGTCGGATTCTATTAAACCTATAGTTGGGACCCTAACGGGTACTACCACTCCGGGTCAGAGTGGATCTGGGAGCAATGGCAATTAAAAGGTGGCTCCACACTCCCCAAAGCCCGCAAGGTGAGGCCCTCACCATCGGATATAGTTTTAGGTCATATCCAGGACAGTTTTCGAGGGTGCTGAAAACGAAAATAACAGTAAAAATCCCTGGAAATTAGTACTTTTTAACACATGAAGAAATTATAAAGTGGGGGATAACCTTTCTATATTAATTTAACGTAAAATGAACATCTACTTTATAGCCAAGGTGGCCATAAAGTGCGTCCGCATTTTACGTTAAATTAATATAGAAAAGTGATCCCCCACTTAAAACAGTAATGAGCGACCTTAAGGGCAAATTGCACATAGACCACATGTAATTCATGTCAAGCTTTCTAACGACCTTTCATTTCTTATATTTGGATCAGTAGTTGCCGAGATTTCGAACTCATAAAATTGCTCCCAAAAGTGGTATTTCTGTATATGGATATATCTGCACTCGTCGCCAAATTGAATATTGAAATGCTCATATCTTTGGTTCTATGGACCGAAACTACATGAAAATTTGAAGGCTTATAGATGATTATAATATAATTCTATGATTATAATTTTATCACAATTAGTTAAAAAGAACCTACATTTTCAAACCAATAAAATATGTCCAAATTAGCCTATATATATGTGTCCTAACAAGCCAGCTTTTGATTTGCTGCTTTAGGATGAATTTAGCTACGGATTTTTTATTTGCTTTGTTGTCTCCCCTGTGATCTTCTTTTGCTTGATTGTCTCCCCTGTGGTGTTGCCAGGCCGCTATATATATATATATATATATATATATATATATATATATATATATGTGTGTGTGTGTGTGTGTGTGTGACTTTATTATATACTAGCATTTCAGCCCGGCGTTGTCCGGGTGTTTGGAAGTGTATATTGAGCAAAAAAAAAAATAAAAAAGCGGTCATTTTTTTTAACTTTGAGCCCCAAACAATAAATGTTCAAGGGTCATGATAGGGGTCAAACTAAGTTATTAAGTAAGATCTATGCCCCAGGAACCTGTATCTAAAATCTCAAGTGTTTAGACCCAAAATTGTCAGAGGAGCTCTAAAAAGGTCAAATCGTTGGACGTTGACCCCTTAACAAGCAAATTTCTGGCCGAAAACCGACCACAAAGATTTTCCCAAATCTCAGTACTCTGTATATCAAATTTCGAGTCTGTATGCTGAAAATTGACAGAGTTATTGCATAGAGAAATGTACACAGACACACAGAGACATGTTCACTTTTTTTTATATATATAGATAATTAATGGTTCCCATATTGTATTAGGTCTATTTAGGAGGTGACTGCCGCCTTCAGCATTAATTTTAAGATCATTGGCAGATATCTTATGAAGTTCAAGTATTAGAATGAAGTTTAAAATAATTTGAGGACAGAATTAAAATAATCAACATTAATTTCTGTTTCTTCATAAACAAGTCAGTCATTTCGTGCAAAAAATTTTTTTCCCAGTGGTTGCACCTGCTATTTTCCTAGAAATGCCACTAATTTAAACATATACAATCGGAAAATTTCACCAGTAAATTTATTTTTGTACACGAATTATTATTATAAAAAGATACTGTTGGTGTTTGATTATGGATTGTAAAAATTTCCTCCCAGAACAAATTTCAGGAGATGGTGTGAATATAACGTTGTCTCACTTGCTATTTGCTTTCTCAATTTCTTCCACAACTTCAAGTTTCACAAGGGTTTTATTTACCGAACGTAATAGTACACAGATACACGCGCACACACAAATAATAATAATAATAATAAATAAATAATAATACTAATAATACTAATACTAATACTAGTAATAATAATTGTTATGTTTGCAAATGACGTAGAAGGCAACACAATTGAAGACTCAACGAACAAAGGTAGATCAATAAGAAGTGTATTAGGAACAGTATATTTACAGCATATTTACATAATGGTTGTCAGGTAAGAGAGTCTTGGCTGGAGAACATATCTGCTCTCGGCTCGGCCTTCAGTGGCTTCTGGTTAACACACACTCAGACTAACCGAGTCTTGTTATTTATGTGTAATATTATCCACATATGTAAATGAGTGGGTGCCACCACAACAACAACAACAATAATAATAATAATAATAATAATAATAATAATAATAATAAATTATTGCTTTAGTTTATCACATTCCGACATATGAGCTCCGCCATAACATCTAAGTTGTTCGGAAAAACGCAAAGATGATTTATTCCTTTTAAAAAATTTTTTTTTACTATTATTAGTTTTAAGAGATCAAACGGCTCCCTCCTGGAGCTAACACTTGATTCAGTTACGATTTGAATTTATATTTGAGGGTTCTTTTGAGAACAGACACTGTTCCCTTTATGGCTTCTATCTGTATTTCGTTAGAGCTTTCAGAGATTGCTTCGAAATATTTCTGAAGATTCTTTTTAATTAGGCCAGCTGCTCCCGTCACAAAATATTATTTCTTTCAGAGACCATGTCGTTTTTAGATATTTTGTTATCTTTCCCCGTTCAGCTCTATTAAGGCCAAAATCATTTTAGAGTTTAAGACTTTGTGCACAACTAACTATATATTTTGGTACATGTAATATCATTCGGTCGAATGACTGCCACAAGACAAAAGACATAGAATACCTCATGCTTTTACATCCTAGTTTTCCTTCTAGCTGCGGTGCTTAAGCATTGTACATATAAACTGAACGTCTGTGTGTGTGTCTGGTGATGAATAAGCTCCTATATGGTTGACTATTTTAAAAAACTGATTACATATAATGATAGAAGATGTATCGAGAAACAGGAATGGGTATGTTTGATCTGGAAGAACGGTGGTTCATTAAAGTTGTGGGGTCTGCGTTCGCGCCTGGTCCACAAAGTATGGAAATAAAAAATGTAAAAAAACACGTTTACAAGTGTTTTTGATATAGATGCACATAAGAATACTTTCATAAGTATGTTTTAACTTAAATAGGGATGGTATAATAAAATTGTGGGGTCTGCGTCCGCGCCTGGCCTCCAGGGAATGGAAATAGGCACAAACTTTAATAAAAACTTTTCATATCTATCTGCGTAAGTATACTTTGATAATTATGTTTCAGTTTGAAGAAATATGGTATAATTAAATTATGGGGTATTTTCTGGAAATATGTCACAAAGTTTAACAAGGTTTTTTAATATAGATCCACAGAATATGCGATAAGTGTTTCAGTGTGAACAGGTATGGTATAATAAATTATGGGGGTTACCTATTTTTTTTTTTACTTTTATCATATTTTGCTTTGGTTTTGATACCAGAGGAAATCGTGATTGGGGATCTGGATTTTTTACCCCTCATTAAAACTGACCTTGTGTCTAACTCTGCCCTAGTGGGGAGGCAAGTAAATAGGTACAAGGTGCGAGAGAGAGAGAAAGAGAGAGAAAGAGAGAGAGAAAGAGAGAAAAAGAAAGAGAGAGAGAAAGAGAGAGAAAGAGAGAGAGAGAGAGAGAGAGAGAGAGAGAGAGCGAAAAGAAAAAATAAGGCCTGTAAAATATATCTAGAGATAAGATGCATGGCGTGGGGGAAATAGATAATGTGTGAGCAAAGAGATAAAGAGTGAGAAACTGAGAAAGTAATATAGTGTTAGAAAGGAAGCGAGAGAAACTACGAGAGAGAGAGAGAGAGAGAGAGAGAGAGAACGCAGGGACAATGCGAAGATTTATTAAAATACATTACTGAATCATAGGGCGTTGGACCATATGATGGGTTTTGTTCATGAGAAAGTGGATGTGTATGTTCAAGTGATTGATGGTGTATGTTAAAGAGAAAACGTGTGAGATTTACAATGTGCTTTTGTTAAAAATAGTGTCTGGGTGGAAGAAAGGGGGATACATAGAGAGAAATGTGAGACATAGATAGATAGATAGATAGATAATGAGAGAGAAGTAAATAGAAATCGGGTAGAGATGGATAGAAAGAGTGTTTGAGTGGATGAAACAAAGAGAGAGAGAGAGATAGAGGGAAAGAAAGAGAAGTAAATAGAAATGGGGAGAAAAAGTAAATAGAAATGGGATATACATACACACACACACACACATATATATGAGAGAGAGATGGAGAGAGAGGAAGGAGAGAGAGAAAGAGCAGTAAATAGAAATGGAATACAGATAGATAAAGACAGAGAGAGAGAGAGAGGAGGAGGAGGAGCGAGAAAAATAGAAGTAAATAGAAATGGAATATATATATATATATTTATACAGAGAGAGAGAGAGAGAGAGAGAGAGAGAGAGAGAGAGAGAGAGAGAGAGAGAGAGAGAGAGAGAGAGAGAGAGAGAGAGAGAGAGAGATTAAGTACATGTAAACTTGGTTGAGTTGCATTGTTACTCTTTGGACAAAAACGCGCAGCTCAGAACGGACGGTGCTGCTTAATCTATTTTTATAATTTCGCCAACATATGAAGCCCCTTTCCGAATCTAATTTTGAAAAACTTTCTCGAACCCCGAAAATAGAATAAGAAGTATCGATTGATATACGTTCGCTCAATCACTGACGATCGAACTTCCCACTTCAAATCGACTGAAGTCAATTTCCAAGGTTGTTTCATACTTAAAAGCATTTTTCGTAGCAAATAAACTAGATAGAACGTTTTGCCTACAAATATGACGGCAGCAAAAAAAAAAAAAAAAAAAAAAAAAAAGTAAAATTTCAAACGGCACCATGACCTGAAATAAGGCAACCTTTTAAATGATGGAAATCACACCATCCCATAAACGGGACCAATAAAGCAAAATCTCGAATGAAACAAATAAACAAAAATTTGCGATGACAACAATAAACAATTCTTTAAATCGATCTTTAAATCAAAATGAATAAGCCAAGCCTTTGAATTAAAGTAAATAAGATAATCCTATGAATCACAGCAAACAAGGAAACGCTAAATGACAGCAAATAAACCAAACTTGCAAATAAGAAAACTTTAAATGATAGTAAATATACCAATCTTACAATTTAGCCAAATTTAAATGATAGTAAATATACCAATCTAACAATTTAGCCAAATTTAAATGATAGTAAATATACCAATTTAGCCAAATTTGAATGATAGTAAATATACCAATCTAACAATTTAGCCAAATTTAAATGATAGTAAATATACCAATCTAACAATTTAGCCAAATTTAAATGATAGTAAATATACCAATCTAACAATTTAGCCAAATTTAAATGATAGTAAATATACCAATCTAACAATTTAGCCAAATTTTCATAATAAATATACAAAATAACAATTAAACCAATCTTTAAATAGCTGCAAATAAACCAAACTCGCAGAAGAAAACCTAGACTTAAAACGTCATTGAACATAATATATCAAATGAAACAAACTTTAACTGATATCAAATAAGCAGATTAAAAGCAAAATCATTACAGGCAGCCAATCCTTAAATGATAGCAAATAAATCAACCGCTTTTATGACAGTAAATGAGAAACTCTTTTAAATAACAGCAAATATGACAAACGAGCAAATAAACGAAAATTTAAATGACAGCAATAAAGCCACCCTCTACAGTATTCTAAACAATTATCTTTATATTAAAAGGATAGCGTGCCTGTTATTTATATTGTGTGCCACGCTTACATCAGAGTAACTGTCGTTTAATTGTTATGGACTTCCAGTTCTTGTTATGAATAATTTCACCAAGAATTCTTCATAAGTTTGGGTTTCGGTTATAGCTGATGGCAATCCAGTAATTTTTTTTTTTTTAATAAATTTATTTTTATCAAGAATTCTTCATAAGTTTTGGTTTCGGTTTCGATTATAGCTGAAGGAACTCAAGTTATATATTATTTATAAGTTTTGGTTTCGATTCAAGCTGATGCACCCAAGTTATATGAATATATTTTTTATTTTTGAAATCGTAACTTTATAATATAAACAAAAATCGATAGAACATTAACGCTATAATATATACGAAATCTACAAGAATTAAAATATATTTACGCGTACTTTACGACCGCGCAACGCCGGACGTCCCTGCTAGCTTAGATAAATATTTTTGTAGTTTTAACAAAAGAGCTACAATAATATCAGAGCGTCTCCATTTACGCTGAACGTCTACAAAATGCCAACATCAATATATTACATACTAGCGGGGGTACCCGGCGTTGCCCGAGTGTTTGTTTCCGGGACGGGGGGGAGTTTTAAAAAATGATATGGTAGGTAAGTAGGAAGGATCAAACCCGGAGTCATGAGTAAAAGTAGGAAAATAAAGTGTGAAAAAACAAAAAAACAAAAACAAAAAAAAAAACATCTGCAACGTTAACAGTTCGGCCACCAAGAAAAGTCCATTCCAGTTGTTTAGGAAAACAAAAAAAAAAAACGACTACGGTAGGTCGGCGCGAACGTGAAAATATAATGTGAATTGTCCAGCACGCTAACCACTACGCCACAGAGCACTGCAGCTTAGTTTAGTGATTTTAAATAACTTCACATGAAAGAACTACGAAGCCAAACCGGTGTTCTCTTCTCAACTGTTCCTTGTGAACGATCCCCAAACGGTGTTAAGTGGTGGCAGGGGGAGGAGGAATTTATTAGAGAGAAAATATTTTACCACTTCCATTGATCTTAACCGATTTTGGCCGTGACTTCTCAGCAGAAAAAGTATAGAAATCTAAGATTATCGAGGAATTTGAGAAATAATAAGCCTATAACACACCTCAGATATTGTTCTGCCGTTTGTGCATATTATATTTGCATGAAATATCTTGATTTTTAATCCTATTAAGGTCAAAATCCGACGAGAAAAAATGAGTTCATTTTATTTATATAGATAGAAGATGAATGAGTCCCCTGTGGAATTTCCACGGGTCCCGCTAGGTTAAATAAAAACAAATAAGTCAATTCTTTGAATGACAGTAATTAAGCTAACGCTTAAAATTCTTTCTGCTCTTATTTGCCCCAAACAAGGCATATTACCAGGGGCTACTATTTGGGATCGTGTGGGGAGTTGAGCAGCGAGATATATGTTCACATTACATTTAAACTTCGACAGATTAGTACAGTCAGGGAAGCAGGAAACAGGAAAGAGAATTCCCAAGTCTATTATTTTCTGGCATATAGGGACCTCAACAGTAAAATGGTGGGAATTTACTGCTTGTCGGGATGGTCGAAACTGTGAACGTCGAAGGGACACAAGTTTTATTCGTTCATCAGAACACATTCCATTAAAGTACTTACAAAACACAAGCGCAGAGAGACGACTTTGCGACGATGCGGCAGAGATTGAAGCTTGACCAACAGTAAAAGACATATTGGACTGAAGACTCTTTATAGAGCCTGTCTAAGTGTCGGAGACTAGTGTTAGATGGACTAGCCTAGATGTGACAACATTACCCCATGCATAGGTAAATTGTGTCTTTGTAAAAATGTTTATGCTCTCTGGGGGTGAGGAATTTTAGCTTCAATCTATAGCTCCCTCTCGCCAAACTTTAACGAAAACCATTCACCTTAATCACGGAACCATATTAACACTTTCAGGATATAAAGTTGGAGGGTTTTTTTTTTTACGTCCGAGACATTGCATAATTCACCGTGCACATCGCAAAAATATTTGAATGCGTTTAAGTGGTCCTCAGCGACGATTGCTGTCTTCATTTTCGATTTAGGGGTTCTTACTAATCAGATCAGCTCGGACAGCAACTCCGATCTACAGGTCGCCATTTTGTAAAGATTTGTGTTACTGGTTTCTTTGCAGAATTTATAATTCCCGGTCATCTTCCGTTAATGTTCTATCGATTTTTTTAATATTATAAAGTTGCGAGTCAGCCAATGAAAAGGAAGCGTGTTTTCAAAATAAATAAATAAATATAATAAAATTGCTATGTTCTTTTCGAGTTCACTCATTTATTTATTTATTTTTTATATCAACAACAACAAGAACAAGAAGAAAACACCCGTCCTTGTCATTCATTTGTTTTTCTTAAACAAATAAGTGACAAAGACAGGTCTGATGCAATTCTCTATCTATATAAGAGCCAGGTACGTTCAAGCACCGAGTATTGTTGCCACATCTGGGCAGGAGCTGCTAGAAATACTTTATCTTGCCTTGACAGAGTTGAAAATAGACTTCGTAGCCTAGTGGGGGATGCCCTTTTCTCTTTCCTGCGACCTCTTTGTTACAGAGATGTTGCGAGCCTGTCTCTGCTTTATCGTTATTCTCATGGCAAGTGCTCGCCTCAGCTTCAATCTATCGTCCCCCTCGCCAAACTTACACGAGGAACACTCGTCTAGCTGACAACACTATCAATAATTTCTCCCACTCTTTATATGTCCATAAACCTAAACGTAGATTCCACGAACAAAGTTTCTTTCTTAGAACTGCACACCCGTGGAACTCTCTTCCGTTTGCCTGCTTTCCGGCTGATTATAATATGGTCGTCTTCAAGACCAACGTAAACAAATTCTTGATGAGCCGTTCCCCTTAAGTAATCCAATTCACCAAATTTCCACTACTAACAATTACTACATCATTGCCCCATTGACCACTGTACATTTATTAACTTTTATCCTCGAGTGGCCTCTGGCCCTAATAAATGGGGATTCCTTTGTAAAAAAAATAATATCGATCTGTAATTAATTACCAACAAATCACAAATAATGAAAAAGCGTTAGACGCAATTAACAAACCATAATCACAAAACACAGGGAAAAGATAGACTCCAATACAAAAAAGCGAAAATATCACTACGCAAATAGAAAAAAATAATACTATTATAAAAACACACAAAAAATATAGTGCTCCCAGTTTCGACTCCGTATGCGGTGATTGGGGCTGAAAGCGTCTTCATTTGAATAGACGTCAGCTCTACTACATAATCACGTTACCAGAATTGATTTTTTTTCGATAAAAGTTTTAAAATAAAGGTGTAGTGTTGTTTTTCTTAAGGGGACAACTTTATCATTCCACCCCGTACAACGCTCGGTGTCCCTAAACACACTAACACACATCCTTACAGACTGTCATATAAACGAAGCATGCTCTGATGCGGAGCTGAGGGATGCCGCTGACACTGTCCGGGGAATGGATTTCAAAATGGAGCGAAACGCTATGATGACTGCAAAACTAAGATCGATTTGTAATTAATCACCAACAACCCCAAAGAATGAAAAAGCGTTAGACGCAATTAACAAACGATAATCACAAAACAGAGAAAAGATAAACTCCAATACAAAAAAACAAAAAAACAAAAAACGAAATTACAACTCTCAACAAATAGAAAAAAAAAGTAATACTATCATAAAAAAAACACAAAAGAAAGACAGCGTCACTACATAAATTGAAGGTACATATAATACAATTAAATTGACAGAAAATAAAAGAAATGTATATAAAAAAAGAAAAAAAACCAGTTTGCTTTATATACTATGGCGTCTTTCATAAGCCTCTTCTTTCTCTGACGTACATCAAATGCTTCACTTACTTTTGTCTTAAAACATGAGGGAAAAAATACCAACGCTTTCAATTAATCAGTTAATCGATGTTTACTGTCGGCACGAAGCAAGTAAACCTTGTTGGCCATCAGGTGAAAGCAATAACACGCAGTAAGGCACTTTGGCTTTTTTCTTTCCTTCGCCAAAAGCATTGGTAATTTTATTAGAATAATGAAAGAGTAAAAAGTCAAAATGATTTGTTAATGGCGTTTGTTTTACGTATAAATGGAATTTAGGATCGCATATGCTCAATTAAAATTCGTTCAGACACGAATTTAGCTCATGTATACATAATTTAATGAACATTACAAAGACAAAACAATATTATTGTACACGATATATATATATATATATATATATATATATATATATATATATATATATAGTAGAAATGGTAATAAATAAAAACTGAAGAAAGTGCTCAATACTGTTGTAGAGCAAATATACGTTTTACTTTTTATTACCATATCTTTCTGTTAAGTTACATTATTGTTTCAGCTAGCCGGCCGTTTTTTTTGGCCGTCTATACCTTCCTCAGACTTTTACAGAAATGTTTGTTATTATGGGATGAAAGAGTGAATGATGTCTTGGGAGGGGTGCGAGAAGAGCGGAAGTGTTTTTCTTGTTTTATTTATGTATTTATTTGTATCTACTTCCTGTCTTATTTGTCGCCTTCCCCCATGCTATATTTTAAACTAGCGATAAAAAACAAAACATAATGACAGGAATTATTTTTCTCTATTACAGTAGATAAAGTTAGGACCTTTAAAAAAAAAAAAGTTAGGACTTTTTTTTTTTTTAAAGAAAAATGTAATTTTTATATTTACACATCTGAACGTAACGACTTTTATTCTATAAATAGATAGAAACACGTGCACAATTTATCCGGAAATTGAAATCTTCTTACGCTGTAGAAAAACACAACATGCCAGTTGGCAAAAAGACGCTGGTCCATTCTGGCAAACGGACGTTAAGTATTTTTAAAATTCATCCTAAATGTTTTTCATGTCACCTTGTTTAAACTTGTTTTTCTTGTTTTATTTATGTATTTATTTGTATCTACTTCTTGTCTTATTCGTTATCCTCCCCCATGCTACATTTTAAACTAGCGATAAAAAAACAAAACCAAAGGCTGTGAATTATTTTTCTCTATTAGAGTAGATAAATTTATATTTGCCGTCTATCGGCCCCACAACAGCGGAGTTACTATCTTTAAGAGCATATCTGAGAAAATAGACCACATCCTGTCTGCACATCCCTCGGCTAACATCCACATCTGTGGTGACTTCAACGTCCATAACGTGGAATGACTGACCCATTCAAATAAGACAGACGATGAGGGGAGGTTTTGTCATGATTTTGCCATTGCTTATGACCTCACTCAGATTGTTCGCGAACCCATCCGTGTGCCCGATACACCCGGTCAATATGCAAGCCTCCTAGACCTTTTTCTCTCAACTTCCTCTGAGCTATGTTCATGTTCAATTCATTCTCCCCTAGGATCCTCCGACCACTCCGTTGTATCAGTTAAGATAAAAACGAAATGTAATAAGTCCCCAGACGTACCCCTCCACCGTACTGTATACCGATACTCTAAGGCTGACTGGGATAGCTTCCGTACATTTATATCTGATTTACCTCTGCTCTCCATGTTTAAAAATGAAGTGTCCTCTGTAGTATCAGATCTGACCGAATGGTTAATTGTAGGCATAGACCAATTCATACCATCTAAAAAATTCCAACAAAAACCTAACAGCAAGCCATGGTTCTCCACAGAATGTGCTGCTGCTATCGCGCACAGAAATCACTTTTTCCATAGCTACCAACGTAATAGATGCACTGAGACTAAAGATGCTTTCGGGAACGCCAGCAACCACTGTAAAAGAGTAATAAAAAATGCAAGAGAGCTATATGCCCAGTCTGTTAAATCCAAGGTAGCTGATCAGCGGCTTGGTTCCCACAAGTTTTGGCAAATAACAAATAGGATCCTGAACAGAAGTGTGCGTTCTATCCCAACCATTATCAATGGACCAGAAGTCATCTCGTCAGCGTCAGACAAGGCCAAAATATTTGCAAAGAACTTTGCAGCTAATTCTACTCTATGCGACGAAGGCCATCAACTCCTCATATTTCCTCCTATAACACAGAACACGCTAGGTAACATACAAATATCCGTGCATGAGGTCGCCAAGCTAATCAAGAACCTTGATTCCAGTAAAGCAACTGGCCCTGACGGCATCCCAATTATAGTGTTAAAAAAACTTCAACCAGAACTTGCTCCCCTACTTACGAAACTGTTTAAGCGCTGTCTTAAGGAGAAGTCCTTTCCGACTCCCTGGAAAACCTCATCAGTTTGCCTTGTATTTAAGAATTCAGGTGATAAGTCATCTCCCTCTCAGTACAGACCAATGTCTCCTGTGTGTCATGAGGAAGTTGCTGGAATCCATATTAAATAGAGAAATAGTCAACCACCTCAACAGAAACAACCTTCTTAGTGACACACAATATGGTTTCCGCTCTGCAAGATATACCGCAGATGTGCTGACGGTTATATCTCACAGGATTAGTGAATCGCTTGACAAAGGCTTCCTTTCTAGGGCAATTGCTCTTGACATATAAAAAGCCTTCGACAAGGTATGTCATAAGGGTCTACTTCACAAGATTTCCAGCTACGGTATAACTGGAAATGTGTTCTCAATCATTAAATCATTTCTCTCCGATAGGCTCATAAGAGTAGTGGTCGATGGACAAAAATCAGAGGCCTGCAGTATTAATGCTGGAGTCCTTCAGGAGTCAATCCTGGGCCCAACTCTCTTCCTGATCTACATCAATGACCTCCCTAAACACATACTTAAATCATTCGTTGACATCTATGCTGATGACACGACCATCTACGGCAACACATCAAAGGCTGTAAATGACAAAGTTCTCTCTGATTCTCTCTCCTCTGATCTCGAGCGCGTGGTTCAGTGGGGGAAGACGTGGCTGGTTACCTTTAATGCATTTAAAACCAAACTCCTATCCTTGCATCATCAACGCTCTAATCCCCATCTGGCATCAGTTGGGATGGATGGCTCTCGTCTGAGAGAGGCCCCGTGTTTTGACAAGCTTCTGGGTTTGACCTTTATTCCTGATCTGAAATGGAACACGTACATCAAGTCTGTTGCCAAGCTCGCTGGAAAGATGGTGGGATCCTTCTACCGCTCCAGAAGATATCTCACTATGGATGCAATTCTCTATCTATATAAAAGCCAAGTACGTCCAAGGATGGAATACTGCTGCCATATCTGGGCAGGAGCTGCTAAAAACAGCCTGTCCTGCCTTGACAGAGTACAAAATAGACTTCGTGGCTTGGTGGGGGATGCCCTTTTCTCTTCCCTGCAACTTCTCTCCCACAGAAGAGACGTTGTGAGCCTATCCTCGTTTTATCGTTATTTCCATGGCAGGTGCTCGTCTGAACTCCAATCTCTGGTCCCCCCCTCGTCAATCTTTCACGAAAAACACCCGTCTAGCCGAATCCACTGTGAAAAATTTCCCCCACTCTTTATCTGTGCCTAAATCTAAACCTGGATTCCATGAACAAAGCTTCTTTCTTAGAACTGCACACCCGTGGAACTGTTCCGTCTGCCTGCTTCCCACCTGACTACAACTTGGATGTCTTCAAGTCCAACGTTAACAAATCCCTAATGAACCGCCTTCTTAAGTAAACACTTCATCAAATCCCCACACTAACGTAATGTACGTACTTGCAATAACCCTTATCCCTGAGTGGCTTCTGGGCCTTGATAAGTGGTGACCACTGTGTAAAATAAAAAAAGAAAAAAGAGGGGAAGGGAAGAAGCGAACACCCAACAGGTCAAGACATACTTATCATAAATCATTTCACCAACGAGACGCCAAAAACTTTAACATTAAGACACGAATTTTAAAGTAACCCCCCCCTCCGCCTATACCCACATATCCCCTTTCCCCTCCATGTATCCATATGCCCTCAGCTACACCAGAAATGAACTTCCCAGACCCTCCCCCACAAGGTCCTTAAACTCCAAAACTAAAACATAACGGACATACCAAGCACCACCCTCCCACCTTTCCCCTTTTGTCCCCTTCCTCTTTTTTCCGCTCTTCTCGCACCCCTCCCATGACAGCATTCACTCTTTAATCCCATCATAACGAACATTTCTGTAAAAGTCAAGTCTATGGAAGCTACAGACGGCCCAAAAACAAAAAAACAAAACAAAAACGGCCGAGTACCTGAAACAATAATGTAACTTAACAGAAAGATACGGTAAAAAAAAATAAAAATAAAACGCATATATATATATATATATATATATATATATATATATATATATATATATATATTTATTAGTATTGGAGTTTTTTAACGTTAAAAACACGTATATGTATATGTTTTTAACGTTAAAACACACAAACACATTATATATATATATATATATATATATATATATATATATATATATATATATATATATTAGTTGCCCGGGTGTTTGGATGTGTTGAACAAAAAACAAAACAGGGATAGTAAGCAGGCAGGCTCGAACCCGTGGCGGCAAGGCGGAAAAGAAAGTGAAAGAAAATCTGACGTCTTATCCCTACTCCATAACGCGACCGGAAGTTCCGAACGTTAAAATTAGGCAAACAAAATCCAGCCGATACGATGACTTGCAAAAATGGCTCTTAAACAATCGACCCCTCATTGTAGAAAACTGCACAGTTGAGGGTGAAGGGAATTATGTTTTTTTGTCAATTTTGCGATATTTGTCGTCCGAGATCTCGTGAGAATCCGTCGCCTCTGTCTAAAGTTTTAGGCAAACATGATGACCGCAACGTCTTGCCAGACGAGTGCCACTTCCTCAGACATTTAAAATCCATGAGCCCAAATGCCTGAGGGAGTATCTATACAAATATGTTACAGAGTCTTAGCTTTGTACTACAGCTAAGTCTCTCTCTCGGTTCAAAATGTTGAGATCCAGCAACAAGCAAGAGCAAGATAGCCAGCAACAAATTAAACTGAAGACCAGCTTAATGCGGGTACTGGTCTTCTGCTTTATGGTTTTTTAAATCAGAGATTTGCTTCTCCTAGAAATGTTGCCTTCACCACGGCTTACGGGAGCCCTGTCTACCCCAATACACATGTACACACACACACACACACACAAATATACACGGTGCTAGTTGGCCGTTGACACAGAAAAAGAGTTCATTCGCCCTTTGGAAGGTCTTGTTTTTAATCCTTCAGGGAGACTAGCCGCCCTCCTCACCAAACAAGTCTGGTGGGGGAACCAGTTTAGTCGCCGGTGACCCGACCATGAGGCAGGTTGTACTGGGTTACATGGTACCAGTAGCATATGACATGACCTGACAGATAGGCAAACATACGAACATACATTTAAACAGACAGGTGAGATTTATATTATAAAGATACACATTTTGATATAAACCTTTCTTTTTTTTTACTTTCAACGCTCACTCCCTTTCTCTATGTCCCTTCAAGACATTTCATCTTTAATATTTTCTTTCTATATGCTATTAAGCATAATAATTGCCAACCAATATATGTATTTTGCTAGAATTTTTCCTCTGAGAAGACGCACTTACATTGAAAATCCATGGATTAAGGACATTAAGACATTAATTTAAACATTGTATTCTTTTGTTCAAACAATAAATTTTAAACTTTACTTTGAAAATTAATTATTTTAAATGAAATTTGAACATATATTGTAGAAATTATATATATATATATATATATATATATATATATATATATATATATATATATATATATATAGAGAGAGAGAGAGAGAGAGAGAGAGAGAAGGAGGTGAGTAAATTATATTGTAGACTCGTTGACCGGAAGTGAGAGTCAGCTGATCGGATGGGTGCGAGTCACGTGATCAGGTTAGCTGAATCGGGGAGATTGGGTTTTGGAGATAGAATGCAACGGACGGCTTAACAGTTGTCTCCTTCCATTTGTTAGGGGGGGGGACGCTGACGTGTGTGAAAATGAGACCAAGAAATGAAACCATCATCGTTTTGCAGTCGATGTCTTCAAAAATAAAAATCTGTATAAGAATTAATACGATATCGTATGTGTTATTGTGTATGCCATGCTTACATCTTTTTTTTTTTCGAGTGACTATCCTTTAATTGTTATGGCCTTCCATTTCTTGTAAATCAATAATCGAAATAATCCGATGAAAGAAAGAACAGGTAATTTTGACCAAAGTTAACACCTTACACAGCCTAACACCACAAGTGCATTTGAGGAGCTTTATTACACAAGCCGAAGGGCCCAACATATAAAAGCTTTTCTTGGCCTTGCGGGGGGATCTGAGCTGACTAATCCAACATCCCCGTGAGGGGAGATCAAACCATTTTTTCTTCTGATCTCACCCACTCCCCTCCACCCCCCATTTCCCTGCATTTTCTTTTCTCCCCCCGCTACACTTTGGTCCACGTAGGCGGCCGGTGCTTTTTTCTCCGCATGATGGCAGGAAAAATGGGTATACCACCCCAGATGTACTACATCGCCCCACTCGAGTACTCCCCAATGGAGGGAGCACCTCCCAAAAGGGATGAAGGGGATGAGAAGGCCAGGGTAGGGCCGCAGCCCGCGGCAACCCAGGCAGCGTCAACACCAGGAGAGCAACCAACCCAGCCCCAGCTCCCCACGATCTATTCCCCAGTCCGGGGAGTCAAAGATGCGGCTGACGAGGAAACAAGGCTCAAACTCGGTGTTACACACCCAGCGACACCGGTTCCACCTCAATCCTCGTCGGTCGGAGCAAACACTCCCGCTCAGGCTCCCCAAGAGGACCAAGACGAAACGGAAGACACCGGAGAAACGGCTGACGAGGGAACGAGGCACCTGGCAGGTGGTACACACCCAGCGACACCTGTTTCACCACAATCCTCGCCGGCTGGAGAAGACCTACCACTCCTGCTCCACAAGAGGACAACCTCCCGACAGAAGAGCAAAGAGAAGCTGGAGACGAAGAGACCGCCGGGTACCCCCCGCTAGTATAATAATTAACCAGACATCTGCATTAATCAAAATATCATATTTAATCATATTTTACGACCAGGCTATTCCGGACAGCCTGCCAGTACTAAATAACGTATCATATTTAATGCAAAATTGTAGATTGAATATACTTACATTTGGTGAAGGCACTGCTTCCAAAGCTCTACGTATATTATTTACGGAGACGTTGTAGCTTGAAGGAAACAATTTAATTTAAGGGAAACAATTCAATTTAAGTAGAATCTCTCAGTAAGAAAGCGTCAAAAACAAACATCATACATGGCGATTTCATTAAGAACGTTCGCATGATACTGGCTAGGAGATATATTGTATTCCTTCACACTGGGAATTGTGCTTGCTAATCTGAACCCACTAGCAAGGCAGATACGTATTAGCGTATCTGTATATTTTTAACAACCTATCCGGTAACTATTTCGATTTGTTGTGAACGAACAATGATTCCATTTCCCGAGAGGTTGTACAAGTTTTTGAGCCAGCTTTATATGTACTGGCTATTTTCAATAATTTAGATGTAAATGTCGGAGATTTACTATGTTTAGTTATGAGTTTCAATGTCTACACTTAAAGCGTGGCTCTCGGGAGTACTTTGTGAAAATATACTTTATCATTCTATCATCTTCGTTCGAATATACATTAGCAGGACGCCCGGCATTGCCCGGTCATAAAATACGCTTAAATATATTTTTATTAATGCAGATTTTGTATTTATTATGATACTAGCAGTTCAGCCCAGCTTTGCTCGGGCCCTATGTACTGTTCATAACTTTATGTGCATATGTATATATATATATATATATATATATATATATATATATATTACAAAGTTTGACTCATGTCCAGGTAACCTACATCTTAAATTTCACGTGTTTCGACCTGAAATTAGCGGAGGAGTTTGGTAAAGTCTGCAAAGGTCGACTCTTTCACCTTTGACCCCTTGGCAGCCAAATTTTCGGCAAAAAAATCGATTGAAAAGCTTACCCTATGTCTGAATACACTATGTAAAATTTAAAATGCTTACACCAAAAATTGGCTAAGTAATTTGGTAGAGACCGTTGAGGTTAAATGTTTTTTTAACTTTGACCCTAATTTTGACCCCTTAATACTTATTGTTTTGGGCTCAAATCAAATTAAAAAAAAATGATCCATGTCAAAGTAACCTACATCTAAAATTTCAAGTATTTAGACTCAAAATTGGCGGAGGAGTTTAGCAGAGTTTTTCAAGGTAAAATCGTTGAACTTACCTTGAAAGCAAAATTTTTGTCCGAAAACTGATTAAAAAGATTTTGCCAAATCTCAATACCCCTTATCTCAAATCTCGGGTTTGTAGACTGAAAATTGACAGAATAATTTGGTAGAGAAATGTACACACAGATACATACACAAACAGATAATTTTACTTTTCTAGATATATAGATTATATTAGACCCAATAGATAATAATGATTTAAAAAGTCTTTAAAAAATGACTTGTGCGCCACCACCGAAAATCGAAACCAAAACGTGTAGCTTACGATTTAATTTTTCATTTGACGTTAATGACTATACTAGAAGACATGTTTATTACATAGATAGAAATTAAAATATGAACTCCAAGGAACCTATATCTAAAATTTCAAGGGTTTAGACCCAAAAGTGTCGGAGGAGTTTGGTACAGTTCTCAAAGGTCAAATCGTTGAATTTGACCCCTTAACAGTCAAATTTCTGTCCGAAAGCCAATTACAAAGATTTTCCCAAATTTCAGTACTCTGTATATCAAATTTCGAGTCTGTAGACTAAAAATTGACAGTGATATTGTGTAGAAAAATGTATACAGACAGACACTTTCACATATATATAGATTTTCACACTTATGAAGTTTCATGTCTGACGGAGTAGTTTCGTAGGAAATTTTT
The DNA here is from genome assembly GCF_053919585.1 of Euprymna scolopes. Classification (NCBI taxonomy): domain Eukaryota; kingdom Metazoa; phylum Mollusca; class Cephalopoda; order Sepiida; family Sepiolidae; genus Euprymna; species Euprymna scolopes. The sequence goes on from NC_136489.1 coordinate 155,097,337, forward strand.
TAAACAAACATATATATACGAATACATAAATATAAAAAGGAAGTGTTTTTTGCTTACTATTAAGCAAGTATAAATCACGTAGAATCTCTGCATGAATATAATTACACTTAATAGTTAAGTAAATATGATCATCCCATCAGAAAACCGGAAAAAAAACTAATAGGGAATTAATTAAAACGAATGTTTAAAAGAATATGCAAATTAGCTAGATCTTTTGCAGATGGATGCAATTCCACAACCTAAATACAATAAAAGTTGTATTTTCTGCTTAAATAAATTTAGAAGGGGGGGGTAGTATGAATATCAACACACGCACAATTATAGGATATATATATATATATATATATATATATATATATATATATATATATATTATTTTTTACTATAATAATTAAATACCTACAGACACTAGTGTTTCATCCTTTCGGGATTCTTCAGTGCAGGGTGTCACGATTACTACCAGTCGAACGATTCGAACCCCGCGACACGAGACATCTCTGGCTCGATTAGCGGAGGCCGTATCTATTCGGCTACCATTAACCGTGTGAAGTAGCGTTGAATTTTAAACATTTTAATTTTTTAAAATGTTCATTACGTCAGACAGACAGTGATCAAATCGTTATACGATGATCTACGCATAAGAGCTAAATTGACCGAATTTTAATTCAACTGAAAGTGCTCAACGATAAGAAACAGATTTCTTAAAGGGGCTGTCATAATTATTTTTTTTACTATAATAATTAAATACATACATACATATATATATATATATATATATATATATATATATATATATATATATATATATATATATACACAGGGTAGTCTACTTAAAAATAGCCCTTAAATGTAGTAGAGAGGAAGAACATTCTTTTATTGTTTAAATTACCTGTAGTGTTATAAAAGATGATAGAAGTGCCCCCCGTTGACATCTATGCATTTCTGGGCACGTTTAACAACGTTTGCAGATACTGACTGTAGATCTCTGGTGAGTTTCCTGATAGCGTTCTCCTTTAGTTGGTCTAGATTGTGAGGATTATTTGAATAAACTTTTGGTTTTAAAGTCCCCCAAAGATAAAATTCACATGATGACAAGTCAGGAGAACGTGGTGGCCATAACTCTTTGCTTATTGTTCTCTCTTCCGTAAACATGTCATGAACTCGTGTTAGAGTTCTGTGAGACGTGTGGCATGTAGCGCCATCTTGCTGGAAAAAGAATGGCATTTTGTCTTGTGGTGTCAATTAGTCGTTTAGAGAAAGATTAGAGAGATCGTAACGAAGACGAAAATAGCGCGCAAAAGTCGGGCAAATTAAAGATAGCCGCGACCCCCGTTCTTAAGTCGTAGATATTATGATTTAGAAAGCATATAAAAAGGTTTAAGGAGTGAGCCAACCGAGAAGCCCGACGAAAAATGCCTTTGGCGGACATACATAACAATGCGCGCACACACACACACTAGCACACATTTTCGCTTTTATATATACGAGGGGCGTGCAATAAGTGATGCCCCTGACCCACTTCCCATAGCAGTAGAGCAACGAAACTTGGCACAGTTATTGTGTGTGTGTGTGTTAGCTTCCTCTTGTCTCCGAAAATAATTGATAAAAGAAAGGATATATTATACAAGATCGAGCATCACTTCCCTCTTTGAATACGATATATATATGACGATGATGATAATCATCTTCGGTTTAACATTCGTCTTATATGCTGACATGTGGTATACAGTCTTAAGAAATTGACATTCAGACTAACCTTTGGCCAGAAATTTATTTATTCCTCTATTTTTACAGTCCATATATATTTTCTTTACCTTTATGTGAACTAGACATGTGCCAGCCACATAAAGCGTGATAATTGAAAAAGACGCCGGGAAATAGCCATAAAAACGGATGTTGTATAAGAGGTCTTATTCTAGACTAGTTTTAACACCTGAAAGTTCAGGCTAATTGACTATTTGACACAGTAATATACTCATAATGAATAAACAAACTTTATATATGAATCTTTCATTTCATAGTAATTTACAATAAATATTTTGTATAACAAATTTTTATTTAAGACAAATACGGAATTTCATTTTATAACATTTTATGCAAACTGATCCGTATAAGAAAAATCTATTTTCATCGGTTAAAATTTCTGCGAAATTATGCACCTGAAATTTAGGAGAACACCTGAGCCTATTACAGTTTAATGGTGCATTTAAGTAAACATTTTTTTTTTACTGCAAGGATATTTGCAATAATAATTGACGTAATATTTTATTAATATTTTGTTGAGAAATATTGATGTATGCAAATTCGTTTGTAAAATGTGAACTGAATACAAATTTACAAGCAACGCAATCTGGTGTTGTCCGGAGGCATGAATAACAGGAAAATGATTTTTAAAAACGTGCATTCTACTCCTTTTTACTGACTCGTTTTTCTTATTAACAAATAACCTGGGTGCTAGGCGTTGCCCGGGTGTTTTGATCTTTTTAGCAAAAAAAAAAAAAAAAAAAAAAAAAAAAAAGAAAAAAGTGATAGACAGGCTAGAACCCGTACCGAGAAGGTGGAAAAAACATGAAAAAAAAAGAACGTGACGTGTTCACTTTTGCGTCCATGGCCACACTGGAAGTAGCGAAAGTTTAAATTAAGGCTATGCAATCGAAAAGAGGGTATGACTTTCGAAAATATCGGGGAAAAAGTTACCTCTCCTTGTAGAAATGCGCCCAATCGAGGGTGATGGAATTAATGTTTTTAGTCAATTTTTCGATATTGGTCGTCCGAAGTGTCAAGCTTCAAAACGATATGAAACTTGTGAAAATCCGTCGCATCTGTCGAAAATTTTAGGCAGACATACATGCGTACATTTAAACAGACAGGTAAGATTTATATTATAGACTAGCGGGGGTACCCGGCGTTGCCCGGGTGTTTGGGAGTATGAGTCGGGGGTAAATCAAAACAACGCTGTTTAATAAAAAACGTTGGCCAGGTGCTTGGAGGTGTAAAAGAAAAAAGTCCCCGTTCTTAAGTCGTAGATATTATGATTTAGACAGCATATAAAACATTTTAAGGAGTGAGCCGACCAAGAAGCCCGACGAAAAATGCCTTTGGCGAACATATATAAAAAATGCGCGCGCGCACACACACATTTTCGCTTATATATATACGAAGGGCGTGCAATAAGTAATGCCCCTCACCCACTTCACATAGCAGTAGAGAAACGAAACTTGGCACAGTTATTAGTCTTTCTCTACATAGGAAGCACACAGAGTTACGCATTTCTTCCATCGTTTGATGCAGCTCTGGAGACCATTTTTTAGAACACCCCAGGTTGGTCCTCCAACCACGACGTGACTTCAGAAATCAAGGCTGCATCATCTGGGAAACGCTTTCCTTTCAAAAACAACTTCATGGCTGGGAAGAGGTGAAAGTCAGAGGGTGCACGGCCAGGAGAGTAGGGAGAATGGGGTATGATTTCATAACTACACGCCCGTGCTTCTGATCTGGCAACATGCGAGTTGGTGACCGGAGCGTTGTCCTGCATGAGTAGGGTACCTTTGCTCATCTTGCCCCGCCTCTTGATTTTGATAGCTTCCCTTAATTTCCTCAAAAGTAAGCATAACAGGCTCCTGTAATTGTGATAGCCTTTGCCAGGAAATCTCTCATCACTACTGCATCCTGGTCCCAGAAGACTGAGCATGACCTTGCCAGCCGAGGACTGCACCTTTGCCTTCTTTGGAGGTAGTGAGTCCAAGTGCTTCAACTGCATTGACTGGGCTTTGGTCTCTAGATCATAGTGATGGATCCAGATTTCATCCCGTGTAATCAGTCTTTTGAAAAACTTTGACTCATCTTCTTGGCACATTTCCAAATTCATCCTCGAGCACTCGACGCGTTCTCGCTTCTGGAATGGTGAGCAACCTGGGAATCCATCTGGCAGACACCTTATGCATATGGAAATGGCCATGCATGATAGTTTCCACAGACCCTCTACTAATCTTGGCATCTTGGGCTATTTGGCGAATTGTAATGCGCTGATCTTCCAAAATGGCAGCCTCAACTTGACGGACAGATGTCTCATCAATGGCAGAAGGGGGCGACCAGGTCTGGGAGCTGTTTCCACAGACTTCCGGGCATGTTTGAATTCACAATGCCAACGTTTTACAAGGTCATATGATGGGACATTATCACCATAAATTCCTTTCATTTCATCAAAAGTCTCCTGTGGTGTGCGTCCTTTCAAATACAAAAACCGGATCACTGCTCCACATTCAACAGCCTCCATTTCACAGCTGACTCAGTTCAAACACATGTAAAACAGAAACCAAAATTGGTTCAGAGCTGTAATTTGCCACATGATCCTGGACGTATAAATCATTGCACATGCAAAATTTCAGCTAGATCAGACTAATGAAAGTGAGTCAGGGGCATTACTTATTGCTCGCCCCTCGTATATATATATATACTAGCAGGGGTGCCCGGCGTTGCTCAGGTGTTTGGAGGTGTATGCTGTGCAAAAAAAGCAAAAAAACAAAAAAATGGTTAATTTTTTAAAAATTTGACCCCTATTATGCCCCCTTAAAATTTATAGTTTCGGGCTCAAATCACTTTATTAAGTTAGATCCAGGTTCAAGGAACCTATATCTAAAATTTCAAGTGTCTAGACCCAAAATTGTCGGAGGAGTTTGGTAGAGTTCTTAAAGGTCAAATCGTTGAAATTTGACTCCTTAACAACAAAATTTCTGGCTGACACCCGTCACATCGATTTTCCCAAATCTCAGTACCCGGTATTTCAAATTTCGAGTCTATAGACTAAAACTTGACAGAGTTATTGCGTAGGGAAATGTACACAGACAGACAGACACACAGACACGCAGACAGACAGACACGTTCACTTTTATAGATATATAGGTTAGATGAGGATATTTTGTATAGTAAAATTTTATTTAAGACAAATGCGGAATTTTATTTAATAACATTTTATACAAACTGATCCGTAATAAAAACATAGTTTTATCGGTTAAAGTTTCTGCGAAATTATGCACCTTAAATTTAGGAGAACACCTGATCCTATTACAGTTTAATGGCGCATTTAAGTAAACATATTTTTTTTTACTGCGAGGATGTTTGCAATAATAATTGACGAAATATTTTATCAATATTTTGTTGAGAAATGTTAATGTATGCAAATTGGTTTGTAAAATGTGTGTTGAATACAAATTTACAAGCAACACTATCCGGCGTTCCGTGAAGGAGGAAAAAACATAAAAAACGTGACGTCTTTGCTGTTATGACCACCGCCAAACTGGAAGTGACGTAGGTTTAAATTAAGGCTAGACAATCGAAAAGAGGGGAGGAGTTTCGAAAATATTGGCGAAAAAAGTTACCTCTCTTTAGAGAAAAGTGCCCAGTTGAGGCTGTAGGAAACTGTTTTTGGCCAATATTTCGATATTTGTCGTCTGGAGGGTTGAGCTTCTAAACGATACTGATCTTGTGATAATCTGTCGCCTCTGTCGAAAGTTTTAGGTAGACATACAAACACACATACATACATACATTTAAACAGACATGTGAGATTAATATTATAGAAGAAGATAATAGCACTATAAAAATCAACTCACTTTTGCCAACGCAAAACCTATCGATGAAGTCGCTGAATGTGTTTTTGATATCGCTTAGGTTGGTTGGTTGGTTGTTTTTGTTTTACGGCATATCAACCCTTTTCGGGTTATTTAATGCCGAATCCAAAGATTCGGAAGAAAAATCTTTTAATAGAATATATTTGTTGTTTTCAAGTCGGTTTCTATTTAATCCATAGTTGGAACCCTAACAGATACTACCACTCCGGGTCAGAGTGGACCTGGGAGCAATGGTAATTAAAGGGTGGCTCCACACTCCCCAAATCCCGCAAGCTGGGGCCTCACCACTGGAGATAGTTTAAGGTCATATCCAGGACCCCCATTGAGGGACTTTTACGCTCTGCAGGGGGGGGGGGGCAGTCGGTGTATTCTAATGCCCCGCCGACAGGGCCGATATCGCTTAGGTTTGTGAAACAGTCACGTAGAAAATTATCAAGATGCTTGAAAAAGTGATAACCGGTAGGTGAGAGGTCTAGTGGCTAGAGCGGATGAGGCAGTTTCGAAGTCAATTCGTTCAACTTCTGCGGGGTCGGTTTAGCAACGTGCGATCGGGTATTGTTGTGGAGGAGAATTGGGCCTTTTCAGTTGACCAATGCCAGGTGTAGTTGTCGAAGTTTCTGATGCATTTCATCCATGTGTTGACAGTACTTCTCCGCTGTAATCGTTTCGTCTACATTAAAAAAAATGTAATGGATACGACCGGTTGCAGACCACCAATCATCCAGCATGGCGTTTTTTGGTGCAACTTTGGCTTTACGAAGTGCCGAGGAGCTTCATCGGCTTAGAACCACTGAGCTGAGCGTCGCCGGTTGTTGAAAAAAACCCACTTTTCATTTCAAGTCACAACCCGGTCGAGAAACAGGTCGTTCTTGTTGTGTAAAAGAAGGAAATATGACACTTCATGACATCGTTTTCTTCGGTTGTTGTTCAATTCATTAGAACTTACAATTTTTTTGTCTTTCCAATCCCTTTCAAGTGGTTGGAAATCGTCGTATACGTTACGTCTAATTTAAAAGCAAGTTCTCAAAGAGTTGTGCGTGGTTTTGCTTTGACTATGCCTCTTTATTGATTGCTACCAACATCTGATAGCCGACCACTACGTTCAATCTATCCATGACTCCCGTCGCAGCCACGGAATTTCTGAAACCACAATTGTAATGTGCGTTCAGTTATGATTCCTGGGCCAAACTCTTCGTTGATATAGCGAGTTTTTTTCAGCAGGTTTTCTGCTTAGCTTGAATTGAAATGAGAAAATTTTCTTTCTATCTTGTATTCAACCTTTTGAAAAGAAGACAATTCTTTTAAAACAACTGGAATTTAAACAAGTAAATAAAGTAAAAACTCTGTTTAAAAATATATATTAAGTAAAAATTATTATTATGAAAATATACGAGGGGCCTGCAATAAGTAATGCCTGTCACCCATTTGCAGTTGTCTGATACGGCTGAAATTTTGCATGCGCAATGATTTATATCTCTACGGGCTATGTGGCAAATTACAGCTCTGAACTAATTGTGGTATCTGTTTTACTGGTGTTTGAACTGAGTCAGCTGTGAAATGGAGCCTGTTGAATGTGGAGCAGTGATCCGGTTTTTGTATTTGAAAGGACGCACACCACAGGAGACTTTTGATGAAATGAAAGGAACTTATGATGACGGAGTAGTGATGACAAATTTCCTGGCAAAGGGTACCACAATTACAGGAGCCTATTATGCTCTACCTTTAAGGAAATTAAGGGAAGCTATCAAAATCAAGAGGCGGGGCAAGATCAGCAAAGGTACCCTCCTCCTGCAGGACAACGCTCCGGTCCGCAACTCGCATGTCGCCAGATCAGAAGCACGGGCGTGTAGTTATGAAATCCACTCCATCCTCCCTACTCTCCCGACCTTGCACGCTCTGACTTTCACCTCTTCCCAGCCATGAAGTTGTTTTTGAAAGGAAAGCGTTTCCCAGATGATGCAGCTATGATTTCTGAAGTCACATCGTGGTTGGAGGACCAACCTGGGGCGTTCTACAAAAACGGTCTCCAGAGCTGCATCAAACGATGAGAGAAATGCATAACTTTGGGTGGTTCCTATGTAGAGAAAGACTAATAACTGTGCCAAGTTTCGTTGCTCTACTGCTATGGAAAGTGGGTGAGGGGCATTACTTATTGCACGCCCCCTCGTATTTGAGAATACATCATTTGAAATCAAAATAAAAAAATTCCCTAAACACTTTCGCGTCAACTTATTAATAGACAAAAAAAAAAGAAGCAAGAAACAACACGAGGGTTTACTGATTTCTGTATTGTCTTTTCAATAATAATTGACGATACATTTGGTTAATATGTTGCTGAGAAATATGTTTTTTACATGGGAATAATCACTTATGAAGGCCCGGAGGCCACTCGAGGATAAGGGTTAATGAGTATACATTAGTCAATGCGATTATAGCGTAGAAAAATAAGTAGTGGGAATTTTGTAAATTGGATTACTTAGGGGGGCAGTTCATCGAGAACTTGTTTACGTTGGTTTTGAAAACAATCAGATTGTAGTCAGTTGGAAAGCAGGCAATCGGAAGAGAGACCCACAGGCGTGCAGTTTTAAGAAAGAAGCTTTGTTCATGGAATCTGCATTTAGGTTTAGGCACAGATGAAGAGTGTTTATTTTATTTTATTTAGTTTATATTCTCTTGTTGACCAAGGTCGCTAAAATTCAATACCGCCTGTAGAGCTTTATTTCTTCAGACTACATGTTTGGGGAGCATATTTCAACACGAGATAATCTCCACCAGTCTTTTTGCTTAATTCTTTTATACTTGTTTATTCTATTAATTTTGTTTAATATAAGCTTATTTTAATTAGTTCTTAAAATGCAAATGTATTAAAAAAAAAAATTCAAATTTATTCCTTAACGTGTATTGAATAAAAATTAAAAAGCAAGATTACCCGGCGTTGTCCGGTGGCATGAATAACAAGACAGAAGTTTAAAAAAAAAAAACGTATGTAACATTCCAATAATTTGTTTTTGTCACTGATTTTTCTTTTTTTTTTTCTAACAATCAAGATAATAGACGAAAACAAGCAAGAAAAAAAGTGAGGTTACTGATCACTGTTGGACCTCGTTTTCGTGTTGTCTTTGATACAAATATCAATTGCAATGCCTCCCTCGAGGAGGTGGTTAGGACTCTTATTTCTCTGGATTCTCGGCACGTGTCGTCTAGACTCCTCTGAGGCTGTTACATAAAATCTGGCATGCTGAAAGCGAATATCGAAGCGGCAGGCAGAAAGAAAGACAAACGATTGTAGTCTATCTACAAAAGCTTAATTCTCATACAATTATGTACAAAATGTTTTTACAATTCTCATTCAGATTTTGTAAGTTCTTTTCAAAGTGTCAGACAGCGACCGACGGATGGATAAGGTGGAGAGGCGTCACGTCTCTGCTCTACTCTGATTTGAACCACTCTTCTTAACTCTGACTAATTTTCGCACGACAGTCGTATATATAGTAAGGTAAGTGGATGGGGGTGGAAATTCTCCCCAGCCAATAAGATTTCGCCACGAAATTGAAAGCCCCAGGTCCCTGGGTGGGCACCGTTCTCATATCTGAAATTCTCTCACCATTTTCAAGGACAGATGTCAATTCTGACATCCGACCCTGGGTTCATTTAAGGCCAGACAAGGTTCTAAGTGAAATTTCCTGTTATCAACTTTTAGCCGGAAGAATATATTTCTCTGGTTTACAAAAATATCTATTTTGACATGAAATAAAATATGTATATTTATCTTCTCTGTCTTAAATCCTTGGGTTATCTGGCGCCACCCGGGAATACAAAGCAACCTCAGCGTAGTTCTAACGCTCCTTAATGGGGGATTACATTACACAATGACAAAGACAAAAATATTCCCATTGCATTTGTTAAGACCTCAATGAAAATTTATAAGCGTATTCTGCAGCACGAGAAGTTGTCATCCGAAATTCAATGATATAATGTTTAAAAATATATCTTTTTTAACATGTGACTTTTAGACAAACATACAAAAAATTAGTATTCTTTATTTATTGATTTGCGGACTGTTATCCTTATCTTTATTGTTATTGCATAATCACGTTTGACACATCGGTTTCCGTCAAATCACCGAAGTTAAGCAACGATGAGCCTGGCCAGTGCCAGATGGGTGACCACGTGAAACTTCCAGGTGCTGTATGTGGTCTCCGCTTATCTCGGCATTGTTTCTAGCCGTCCTGGACTTCTCCTTGCCACTGGACTCAAACAGTGCCGATTCAGGAGAGGTGTGATGATGATTGCTCAACCCTTGCCTCAAAATGACATATGCAGCTGGTCCCACAGGGAGTATCCTTTGTCTTTCGAGACTGAACGGAGTAATTCATTCATTCATTCATTGTTGTTTCATCACGTTTCGGCCAACTATTCCTCTGGGCTTCTTCAGGTGATTAACCCCGACGGGACAGAGGCGTTGAATCTGTATGGTCCCAGGTGAGCATTGTCTGAACATAGAGGCTTCAATCCTACCCAAAGCAGGCCAGAAGATTAGTAGGCTAAAACGCAGTGAGACAACAATTATGGATGGCAGTAATTACTGAGGATATAGTCATTAGACCTAGCATTCCCATTCGGTCCCGATTAACCACCTGAAGAAGGCCAGAGGAATAGTTGGCCGAGACGTGGTGAAACAACAACAATAACTATGAAGATGAGGATATCAGTCTCCAATAAATAAATAAAATAAACAAATTACTCATATCAAAGGATTATAAAAATAAGGACTTCCGTTTATAAATATCTAGAAGAACACCTGTCCCAGGACGCGGAAAAATGAATTCCCGGCCCGGAACAGCTTTGCATCAATTTTATATAGTTTCACGAAGATTAAAATCAAGATACAAGTTTAATAAACCTCGCTTCTTTCGTTTCATATTTCTTTAGTCGAAGTTTTCAGAAGCCAAGGGAACCCTTCCTGGGGCTAACATTTGATTTCTACATGAAATGTATAGGTATTTGTATATTCTATTTGTCCCCCCGTTCTCTAGGGTCCATTTTTATTTGGCTTTCCTGTCCCACGTGAACAAGAAATGTAACAGATAATTAAAATTGACGCTGTGATAAAAGCGTAAAATGGCTGTTATAGAGGAGGTTTAGACCAGTTTCAGCACCCGAAAGTCTGGATTAATTTACTATTTTACTCATGGTAATATTCCCATCATGAATAAACAAACTTTATATATCGATCTTTTATCGAATAAAGAATTATGATGAACATTTTGCTTTAGATAAATTTTAGTTAACACAAATCCGGAATTCCATTAAAGTTCTTTACTTTACTCTTCAACCGTTGAGTAGGAGAAGAAATTAAAACTATTAACTTCTCCATTATTAACAACACATACAAAAACAGGCTCTTTCAGTCCTTAACAGACTATGGATACCCACGAAAGGGTGCATGCGCGTGAAATTGTGGCAGGAGATGAGCAATCTCCACCCACACCTCTCCTGAGTCGACATTGTTAAATACCAGTAGCAAGTGAAGTGTATGTACAGGACGACTGGAAACAAATGCCGAGATAAGCGGAGAGTACATACAGCGCATAGAATTCCCAAATGGTCACCCACCTGGTACTAACCAGGCTAAACGTTGCTTAACTACTTAATAATATAATTTCATAGTAGTCATTTGGTCTTATTGGATTCCAAGACAAGACTTCGATAGAGTATCCAGTTTTGTGCTTTTAGTTAAAGTAACATAACATTCCTCGCGTAATAAAGCGTGTGTTAGCTATACAGTGGTCATATCTTAGCTCTGAATAGTATGTTATATTGAATACTAGCATTTCAGCCCGGCGTTGCCCGGGTGTTTGGATGTGTATGTTGAGTAAGAACAGCAAAAAAAAAAAACAAAAAAAAACTAAGGGGTCAAAATTGGGGTCAATATTAAAATTGACTACTAAATTACTCAGCGAAATTGTACGCTAAACATTTTAAATAAAGTGTATTCGGACATGGGGCGAGCTTTTTAATCTATTTTTTGGCCGAAAATTTGGCTGTCAAGGGATAAAAGTTAAAAAAAAATTGACCTTTGCGGTTTCTAGTAAACTATTCAACCAATTTTGGGTCTATACGTTTGAAATTTTACATTAAGATCAAAGTTAAGAGTTGACCTTTGCAGACTACCAAACTTCTCCGCCAATTTTGGATCTAAACACTTTAAATTTTAGATGTAGGTTACCTAGACACGAGTCAAACTTTTTAATATATATATAAATGTATGTGCATAAAGTTATGAACAGTACACAGGGCCCGAGCAAAGCCGGGCTGAACTGCTAGTGTATATATATATATATATATATATATATATATATATATATATATATATATATATATATATATATACTAGCATTTAAGCCCGGCGTTGCTGTTACGACCACCGCCAAACCGGAAGTGACGTAGGTTTAAATTAAGGCTAGACAATCTAAAGGAGAGGATATCTTTCAAAAATATCGGTGAAAAAAGCGAACCCCCTTGTAGAAAAATGCCGAGTTGAAGATGAAGATATTAATGTTTTTAGCCAATTTTTCGACATTTTTCGTCTGAAAGGTCGAACTTCAAAACTATACTGATATTGGTAAAATCCGTCGTCTCTGACGAAAGTTTTAGGCAGACATGCAAACATACATACATACATACATACATTTATATATTGGTAACTAAAATTTTTTGACCCAAACCGATTAAAAAGCTTGCCCCATCTCTGAATACCCTTCGTGTAAAATTTCAAATGTTTACACAACTTGTCTGAGTAATTTGGTAGAGACCGCAGAGGTCAATTTTTTAAACTTTGACCCCTATTATTACCTCTTAACATTTATTGTTTTGGGCTCAAATAAAGTTATTAAGTTAGATCCATGTCCA
>NC_136489.1:155114878-155124878 GCF_053919585.1 Euprymna scolopes
GTTGATTATTTTACATTATTAAAAGTTTGTTGTATTGGTTTGTGCTTGCGTGCATTTGCATACAAACTTGGGCGCGACTTTGCATGTGAATTCTAATAAAAAGAAAAACTAAATACGCACACATCTATCTACACGTCGCCGGTTCATTTGTTTCACTTGTAACGTGAGTAGAATCTCACGTCAATAAATGGATTTTGATCATTAGTTCCCTAGGAGCAGACAAACCACACACACACACACACACACACACACACACACACACACACACACACACACACACAAACACATATATAATGTATATGAAAAATGTCTATATATCTGAGCGTGCATGCATGCGAGTGCCTGTAAATTAGGTGAATGGAGCCAGAGCAATCCGAGCAAAGCGAAAGATAAAAAAGAGAAACAAACCAGGAAATGGATTATATATATATATATATATATATATATATATATATATATATATATATATATATATATATATATATACTAGCGGGGGTACCCGGCGTTGCCCGAGTGTTTGTTTCCGGGACGGGGGGGTGAGTTTTAAAAAATGTTATGGTAGGTAAGTAGGAAGGATCAAACCCGGAGTCATGAGTAAAAGTAGGAAAATAAAGTGTGAAAAAAAAACAAAAACATCTGCAACGTTAACAGTTCAGCCACCAAGAAAAGTCCATTCCAGTGGTTTAGGAAAAAAAAAAAAAAAACGACTACGGTAGGTCGGCGCGAACGGGAAATATAATGTGAATTGTCCAGCACGCTAACCACTACGCCAAAGAGCACTGCAGCTTAGTTTAGTGATTTTAAATAACTTCACATGAAAGAACTACGAAGCCAAACCGGTGTTCTCTTCTCAACTGTTCCTTGTGAACGATCCCCAAACGGTGTTAAGTGGTGGCAGGGGGAGGAGGAATTTATTAGAGAGAAAATATTTTACCACTTCCATTGATCTTAACCGATTTTGGCCGTGACTTCTCAGCAGAAAAAGTATAGAAATCTAAGATTATCGAGGAATTTGAGAAATAATAAGCCTATAACACACCTCAGATATTGTTCTGCCGTTTGTGCATATTATATTTGCATGAAATATCTTGATTTTTAATCCTATTAAGGTCAAAATCATACATGAAAAAATGAGTTCATTTTATTTATATAGAGAAGAAGAGAAGATTTATTACTCGCATTCTTATCAGCGTTGCTTGGTCGTAAGATACGTCTAAATATAATATTTTAATTCATGCAGATTACGCATTTATGACTATAGAGACGATTCTCTTTCGATTAAATAGTAGTGAGATCAAAACTATAAAAATATATATGACTTAGGTGTCATCCGCTAGAATCGACATGAAAACATACAACTCTTCACCATCATTCCTTAACCAAGTCTATACATACATACACACAATATTTATTACGGCACTATATATACATAATTTAAAGTCCTACCAGTGGTTTCCTTGCGCTGAATCAACCATAAAAGGTTGGAAAGAGTCAGCGCAAATTCATCAGCGACATTGAAAAACAGACCAGTCAGTTTTCAATGTTCGAATTCATCAGCGACATTGAAAAAGGTTGATTCAGCGCAATGAAACCATTGGTACGACCTTGAAATATGTACATAGAGTGTCATAATAAATATTGTATATTCAGCCCTCACATCCACGATCGAGCAATTTATTGGATTTTTTTCATCGCCTCCTGACACGCTATATATATATATTGCATAATCACGCTGGATCACCGAAGTTAAGCAACGTTGAACCTGGTCAGTATTAAATGGGTGACCATTTGAGACTTCTAGGTGTTGTAAGTACTCTCCGCTTATCTCGGCATTGTTTCTATTCGTCCTGGATTCTTTTCACTGGATCCAAACAGTGCCGATTCAGGAGAGGTGCGGGTTAGGGACTGCACAACCCTTTTTTCACAATTACCCTAGCAGCTGCCTCTACAGGGGGTATCTTTTGTCTTTCGAGACTGAACTGAGGTATTGAGATATATATGTACAGAGAGAGAGAGAGAGAGAGAGAGAGAGAGAGAGAGAGAGAGAGAGAGAGATAAAAAGGAACAAACCGAGTTATGTGTTCATCAACGTTTCGTTTTTCTTTCGAGACTAGATGAAATAAAGATGAAACGTTGATGAACACAACCGGTTTGTTCCTTTTTATTTCTCTATTTTGTCGGAATACTATTTCCATTATTCTCATCATATATATATATATATATATTTCTGTAGAAATAAATTTTCTTATAATATATACCAATCCTTATTTAAGAAGCTTAATGTGACTTTCGCGTCAACCTAATATATATATATATATATATATATATATATATATACACACACACACATTAGGTTTACGCGAAAGTTATTGCAGAATTTTTAATTTTGATTTCAAATGATGTATTTTAAATAAGTTTTCGCTATAATACCTTTACTTTATATATTATTTTAAGTTTTCGCTCTATCTAATCGTTTGAGAACCAATTGTATTAAAATAATTTCTTTTCAGAACGTTGAATACAAAATGGAAAAAAGAGCAAATACGCACAATTTTCTTTTTTCAATTCAGGCTTTGCCCAGGAACCACAACTGAACGCATAGCACAATGGTGGTTTAAGAAATTACGAGGCGGCGGCGAGAGTTTTGAAGATGATCATCGAATTTTGGCAACTATCGATGAAGAACTTCAGTTGAAGCCAATCTACGTCCAAGTGTTTGAGAACTTTCTTCTCAATTAGACGATTTTAACCACTTGAGAAAAATTGGAAAGACAAAATACTTGATAAATGGGTGTGTGACGACCTGAACGACGCCGTTATGAAATGTCTTCCCATTTTTTGCGCAAAAAGAACGACCTGTTTCTCGACCGGGTTGTGACTTGCGATAAACGTGGACTTTTTTTACCACAACCGGCAACGCTCGGCTCAGAGGTTGGACGTCGACGAAGCTCTACGACACTTGCCAAAGCCAATGTTGTATCAACAGTAGGTCATGCTGACTGTTTGTTTTTTTGCGACCGTTCTCATTCATTAGATTTTATTAAATGTAGGCGAAACCATTACCGTCGTGAATAGTGTCAACAAATGGATGAAATGCATCGGAAACATCGACAACACCCAGCATTAGTCACACAGGGAGATCCAACGTGGCCCGGAATTGAATCAGGACAAACGGCCGTTTCACATTTCTTGTACTTTTATTGACATTAGTATTTATTGACGGTAGTATTTATTGATATTAGTATTTATTGACGGTAGTATTTATTGACATTAGTATTTATTGACGGTAGTATTTATTGACGGTAGTATTTATTGACGGTAGTATTTATTGACGGTAGTATTTATTGACATTGGTATTTATTGACATTAGTATTTATTGACGGTAGTATTTATTGACGGTAGTATTTATTGACGGTGGTATTTATTGACGGTAGTATTTATTGACGGTAGTATTTATTGACATTAGTATTTATTGACGGTAGTATTTATTGACGGTAGTATTTATTGACGGTAGTATTTATTGACATTAGTATTTATTGACGGTAGTATTTATTGACATTAGTATTTATTGACGGTAGTATTTATTGACGGTAGTATTTATTGACGGTAGTATTTATTGACGGTAGTATTTATTGACATTGGTATTTATTGACATTAGTATTTATTGACGGTAGTATTTATTGACGGTAGTATTTATTGACGGTGGTATTTATTGACGGTAGTATTTATTGACGGTAGTATTTATTGACGGTAGTATTTATTGACGGTAGTATTTATTGACGGTAGTATTTATTGACGGTGGTATTTATTGACGGTAGTATTTATTGACATTGGTATTTATTGACATTAGTATTTATTGACGGTGGTATTTATTGGCATTGGTATTTATTGACATTGGTATTTATTGACGGTGGTATTTATTGACGGTGGTATTTATTGACGGTGGTATTTATTGACATTAGTATTTATTGACATTAGTATTTATTGACATTAGTATTTATTGACATTAGTATTTATTGACATTAGTATTTATTGACATTGGTATTTATTGACATTGGTATTTATTGACGGTGGTATTTATTGACGGTGGTATTTATTGACGGTGGTATTTATTGACATTGGTATTTATTGACATTAGTATTTATTGACATTAGTATTTATTGACATTAGTATTTATTGACGGTGGTATTTATTGACATTGGTATTTATTGACATTGGTATTTATTGACATTGGTATTTATTGACGGTAGTATTTATTGACGGTAGTATTTATTGACGGTGGTATTTATTGACATTGGTATTTATTGACGGTAGTATTTATTGACGGTAGTATTTATTGACGGTGGTATTTATTGACATTGGTATTTATTGACATTAGTATTTATTGACATTAGTATTTATTGACATTAGTATTGCCCATTTTTCAATGAAATCTATTCATTTCTTGCTCTAGTCGAGGATCCACCGCAATGCATCGGTAGGAAGCTTCACATCCATCTCCAAAATAACTTAGTCCACAATACATTCTAATGTATATTGCACTGTAGAGAACAGGTGGTTGATTATATACAGTTATTTTCTATATATAACGTCTCGTTTACACTGCAAAAGTCAAGTATCATGATTCAATTGTGCTCTAAACAGAAACATTCATTTCAAACTCGCCCCTATCTTAAAGAATTTACCGTTGAATTTGTACGTCGGATTTTTCTACTTGTGCGCTAAAAAAAAGCTTCTAAAATGCACGTATGATGTTACTTGTATCAGTGTGTTAACATTTGTCAAATCGCTTTGTTCTTTCTTTAATCGGAGTTTTTCTCCTAATCAGGAGGATTCCGACACAAAGCCTAAAAACAGATACATTTGCGTGAAATTTAAAGCATATCAGCCCAATAAAAACGAAATTAAATGACGAAGTTTTTATGTATATAATAATAATAATAATAATAATAATAATAATAATAATAATAATAATAATAATAATAATATATATAATATAAAACTGAATGTGTGTGTGAGTGTTGTCACGAATAGGCTCCTACATAGTTGAATATTTAAAAAAACTGATTACATATAATGATAGAAGATGTATCGAACCACAGGAATAGGTATGTTTGATCTGGCAGAACGGTGGCTCATTAAAATTGTGGGGTCTGCGTTCGCGCCTAGTCCAAAAAGGATGGAAATAAAAAATCTTAAAATAAAAAAAGAAACGTTTACAAGTGTTTTTGATATAGATGTACATAAGAATACTTTGATCAGTATGTTTTCACTCAAATAGGGATGGTATAATAAAATTGTGGGGTCTGCGTTCGCACCTGACCTCTATAGAATGGAAATAGGGACAAACTTTAATAAAGACGTTTCATATCTATCTGCGTAAGTATACTTTGATAATTATGTTTCAGTTTGAAGAAATATGGTATAATAAAATTATGGGGTATTCATTCACACCTGACCTCCATAGAATGGAAATATGTCACAAAGTTTAACAAGGGTTTTTAATATAGATCCACAGAATATTGTGATAAGTGTTTTAGTGTGAGCAGGTATGTTATAAATTATGGGGTGTATCTATTTTATTTTTACTCTCATCATATTTTGCTTTGGTTTTGATACCCCCAAATTTGAAGCTATCTCTTTACAACCCTTCCTTTTCATAACCTATCATACTTTCATAAATCAGAGTCCATTTCCTGTAGGCTGTTTTTGAACCCAGTCCACGACGTGTACTTTTGCTAGTATATATATGTATATATATATGAGTGAACGTGTCTGTGTACATTTCTCTACGCAATAACTCTGTTAATTTTAAGCCTACAGAGTCGAACTTTGATATACAGGGTACTGAGATTTGGGAAAATCTATGTGATTGGTTTACGGACCGAAATTTGGCGATTAGGGGGTTAACGTTCAACGATTTGACCTTTGAGAACTCTACCAAACTCCTACAATTTTGGGTCTATACACGTGAAATTTTAGATGTAGATTCCTTGGACATGGATCTAATTTAACTTGATTTTAGCCCAAAACAATAAATTTTAAGGGGTCATAATAGGGGTCAAAGTTTAAAAAATTGACCGTTTTTTTTACTCAGCATACACCTCAAAACACCCGAGCAACGCCGAGCCTCCATGCTAGTATATATATATATATATATATATATATATATATATATATATATATATATATATATATGCATCTCATTTCGTCCTAGGAATTCACCGTTTCAATACGGTTTCATTTCCTAGGAGATTCCTTTTTTCCCATCAAGGCTTAATTCATAAGTAAGCATTAAAAGCTACAAATTAATTATTGTAAATAAATAAAAAAAAAAACAAATAAATACGTGATACTGACTATAAAAATACAATAAAGGATATAAGATTAATTAACAAACCATTAGCAAACTCACAAAACATTTGCCGAAACTCACAAAACATCGCACATAGATAAATAATTATACTTAATTTATTACCGAGATATTTTTGCGACCCTGTTTCTACTTATGATTTCAAGTCCAAACGATTGTAAAAGATCTGAAACACCCGCAATTGGACGAATAGGATTTTCATCTAAATATATTATGGAACACTGTCACCTGCAATATATCACTGTGTGAAAGTTTCACTTTACAAGTCAGCCTTGGTGATGAAAAATAAAAATTATATATATATATATATATATATATATATATATAATTTTTATTCATTGAACTTTTGAATAGTCAAGTCGCTGCCTGATGATATCTGTTGTTTGATTGAAACAAGTGGCTATTTGTAGCAGCGGGATGTGAGCATGTTTATATAACAATAAACAAGTATATATATATATATATATATATATATATATATCAACTGTACCTTTGTCCCAAAAGTGCCCGCATATTGGCTGATTAGGATGGGCGCGTTGGAAAGTAGGAAGCTGATTGGCTAAATAAAAATTCCATAGCATGTGCTAAAAAGGCGAGGTGACCATAACTCTTTGCATAAACCTTAACGAATTCTCACGAGAATGAAAGGCGAAATATTCTGTGTAGCTTAATTGCCATATATATTTTGTAACTTACTACCTGGTTCTACCTATGTATTGAGCACTGTTGAAGTAAATACTGAAAATTTACGCATAAAACTATATTTTCGTATATTAATTTATGTGATTAAATGAAGTAATCATATGTATATTAGTAGATTGGAAAGGTCACATTAGAGACAACCGAAGGAGCAAAACTGAAGTTGCCTGCCAGGACACTATAAAAATGTAAGCACATTTAGGCATATTTTATTGCTTTGAAAATATAGTTTGCTTTTTAGCAATTGTCATAAAAAATTAAATAGAGAAAAGAATTATAACCTTCAAAAAGCCTATAAATTTTCATGTAGTTTCGTCCTATAGGACGAAAGAATCATTTCAATATTCAATTTGTGCATATATATATATATATATATATATATATATATATATATATATATATAATAAATTCCACAGCCAAACAACGTCGCAGCCCACAAGAGCCATGACAGTAAAAGAACCGGAAGTCCAAGACTCGAGTTTCGCCCTCATTTGGGATCATCAGTTAGACACATCCGAACTCAGGATTCGAAACCCGAATATATATATATATATATATATATATATATATATATATATATATATATATATATATATATATACCACCTTTTTTGGTATTTTTCTAAGTTCATAATCTCAGCCACTATTGATCAGAATTTAACAAATTAAGTTTCACTAAAATGGTAATGACCTGGATTGTGTAGTATATGACATTTGCCCTTAAGGTCGCACGTTTTGGAATCATCCAGAGCCTATTTTTGGCATTTTTCACGGCCATAAAATGTTATTATAATAGTGATTATTTTTCCTAGCTTTGCACATGCATTACAAAATATTTTATATATCCCCCCCCAAAAAAAAAAAAAAAATCTGGCCTTGGAGGAAAATCTAAAATTTGCTGCTATGGTTCAAATGATCTGAAATAAAACAAGGGGAGACTGAACTTTTCATTCATAAAGTAAATTTCACAGTGTATAAGGATTATTTGATACTGGAGATATTCATAATCGTACCCTATTTACAAAATTTGGGAGATATAATATATGAGAAATATTTAGAATCAAGTTTCCCCTTGTTATTTCCGACTTTTGAAACCATCGCACTAAGTTTTAGTCTGCCCTCAATTTTTTTCTTCTTTCCTGAACACCGTCAACAATCAATTCCTTGCTTTGTCACAACATAACGCTTCCATAAATAGAAAACTCACATAATGCTTCAAGCATATTATATATATATATATATATATATATATATATATATATATAATGATTGCAACGTCTTGTCAGACGAGTGCCACTCCCTCAGACATTTAAAATCCATGAGCCCAAATGCCTGAGGGAGTATCTATACAAAGATGATGTTACAGAGTTTTAGCTTTGTACGACAGCTAGTCTCTCTCTCGGTTCAAAATGTTGAGATCCAGCAACAAGCAAGAACAATATAGCCAGCAACAAATTTAACTGCAGACCAGCTTAATGCGGGTAATGGTCTTCCGCTTTATGTTTTTTTTTTAATCAGAGATTTGCTTCTCCTAGAAAGGTTGCCTTCACCACGGCTTACGGGAGCCCTCTCCACCCCAATACACACACACACACACACACACACACACACACACACACACACACACACACACACACACACACACACACACGGTGCTAGTTGGCCGTTGACCCAGAAAAAGAGTTCATTCGCCCTTTGGAAGGTCTTGTTTTTTAATCCTTCAGGGAGACAACCGCTCTCCTAACCAAACAAGTCTGGTGGGGGAACCAGTTTAGTCGCCGGTGACCCGACCATGAGGCAGGTAGTACTGGGTTAAATGGTACCAGTAGCACATGACATGACCTGACACATATATATATACACACACAATTTTTAAGTCGAGCGCTTTTTACTCCGTCTTACATTGATATTGAGAGCTTACTTTTTTATTTGAATATTGTTAAACGAACCTTTTAATATACTCAGTTATGGATACGCGAGCGACTGAACGAAGGTTAAATTTGTATGAAGGTTAAATTTCTGTGAACAACGAGCTTTAGTTAATTACGTATTTATTTTTGTATGACTATTATTAAATAAATTAAATTAAAGAGTTGGTTTCATTTCACTATTACGCTGAAGGCTATTTATGCATAGTTTTTTTTTTAACTTTCTGAATAATTGCATAGTCTTTAATATGAAAAATTTGCACAGGGAAATCTTGATCTTGACAGAGTAAGTCAAATTAGACATTACTCCCACCGTTACACGTGTGCATACGCACAATTAAACATAGCTGAAACTTTCTTAGAACTGCACGCCTGCGAAATTCTCTTCCGATTGCCTGCTTTCCAGCGGACTACAATCTGATTGTCTTCAAGTCCAATGTAAACAAGTTCTTGATGAACCGTCCGCCTAAGTAATCCAATTCACAAAATTTCCATTACTTATTTTTTACTACGCTACATTAGGTTGACTAATGTATACCCATTAATTCTTATCCTCGGGTGGCCTCCAGGCCTTGATAAGACGTAATTCCTGTGTAAAAATAAAGTCGCTTAGTTTTTAATATTTTGTATTCATCTGTCGGTAGCTTTGCCGGCAACGTTGCTGGATAAATACATAATAACCAATGCTTATATAACGTCAGTTAGATTAATAATCGATAGAGCATTGGCTCTATAAAAAAGTAAGAAATCCGCATGAATAAAGGTATACTATTTATGCGTATTTTACGACCGGGAATGCTCGGCGGTCTGCTATATATATATATATATATATATATATATATATATATATATATATATATATATATATATATAGTTAGGTGTTAGTTTTACACATTTAGAACTGCTTCACCGCTCACTCATTTTGTGACCAAATTTCAAACAATTTTTACAGATCATTAGTTACCCTCTCAGCTATAATAATAAAAAAAAAATCAATTTTC
>NC_136489.1:155129878-155149878 GCF_053919585.1 Euprymna scolopes
TTTATAACATTTTATCGCCTCCTCTTCTGTCTCCGAAAGCAATTGATTGGATACATAGATTTGGCTCTAAAATATTTATCTCAATCAATAACTGAAATGCTTTTAACCAATTTACTACTGCTTTAAAATTGTTAGTGTTACTAGCCAACATATGCGCCTTCCGGATGCAAATACTTTATGCGAATTTGCACGCTTGAAAGCCATATTACTATTTTTCATTACTTTTCGAATGGTTATTATTTTCAAGTCATAAGCAAATTCAATTATATAAAAAAAGTCGAATTTTTTATACATGTATTTATAATTGATTTTATTTATGCATATAAAACCTGATACACACATACACACATATATATTATATAAATGAAAGTGTCCGTCTGTGTATCTGTGTGTCTGTGTGTGTACATTTCCCTACGCAATAACTGTCAATTTTTAGTCTGCAGACTCGAAATTTGATATACAGGGTACTGATATTTGTGAAAATCAATGTGATCGGTTTTCGGCCAGAAATTTGTCTGTTAAGGGGTCAAAGTTCAACGATTTGACCTTTAAGAACTTTACCAAACTCCTCCGACAATTTTGGGTATAAACACTTGAAAGTTTAAATATAGTTTCCTTGGACATGGATCTAACTTAATAACTTGATTTGAGCCCAAAACAATAAATGTTAAGGGGTCATAAAAGGGGTCAAATTTAAAAAGAAAATTAACCCTTTTTTTGCTCAGCATACACCTCCAAACACCCGAGCAACGCCGGGCACCCATGCCAGTATATATATATATATATAATATATATATATATATCATCGGCTCATCGAGAACTTGTGTTAATCGTGACACCCTGCACTGAAGATTCCCGAAAGGATGAAACACTAGTGTCTGTAGGTATTTAATCATTATAGTAAAAATAATTTTATATATATATATATATATATATATATATATATATATATATATATATAAGGGGATTAGAACAACAGTCTAAAGAGCAGAGTATATTTTAATGTATTAGTAAATTCATTAATAAAATTAAGATAAAAGAAAAGAAAACAGCGCTCGTTGTAATGTAGATATATAATAAGCTCAATAGGCATATATATCCTAGAGCTATTTTAATATTGAGCAGGATGATTGATAATTTGTAATTAAAATTAAAAATCTGTTTCACAAGGAAGAACAAGCAAAATCAATAAATTGTACGATCGTTTCGGAAACGATGTTTTTAATGAGATAGGCAATGAATCTTGGACTACACTTTTATCATTTAGTTTTTTAAACAAACTCTCCTCATCAGCAAAAATATTGGGTGGTTTTTTTTAAAGACACCAAAAATAAAACTAGCATGTTTTTTTTTTGTTTTTTTTTAAATAAGGCAGATGTATCTTTTAATGGTTCCCATTTTAAAGCACGTAAGTATCATCGTCAATGCGTTCATTAGGATGTTAAATGAATGCATTCTAAACAATTAACTTCTTGTAAGTAAAAACATACACGTGCTGAGATCGAAAACAAACCCTAAAGATAGTTAAGTACAATAACCGTCAAGCCAGCTTGATACGATCATTTAAAAGTGTTTTCAAACCTACTTATTCTTAACATAAGGAATCTGTCATGTGAACGATTCACACATACGCATTCGTGAAATAGCCATCAAACGATTAAAAATCCGACCCCCCTCACATATACTAATTCAATTTTGACTCCTTAGCGGCCTGTAAATAAAGTTACAAACACATAATCTCAGCCAACTACGAGGGTCGTTCGGAAAATAAAGTCTCCTTCTTACCTCAAAAGTTGAAGAGCTCCAAAGACAGAAGTGAGTGACCTTTTCTGCTCCAGAATTTATTTTTCTATATGGTTATCCATATTCTCAGTGCAGTTTTAGCAGCGGTGAACGATGGCTGTGCATGGCCGTCAGGAGCGCACTTTTTATACAAGGGTCGTTTCAAATGTGAAAAATCTTATTAATTTAACTAAAAACACAGAAGAGCTACGAAAACGGGAGTGATACCATTAGAACCAGTGACCTGTATTCCAAAATGTATTTTTCCATATAGTTACCGCCATACCCAATATATTTTTGCATGGAATTCAATGACCCATCTCTACTTTCAACGCACGTCTATGAGAATCTCATACTGTCAATATCTACGACAGAGAGGTGAAACTTTCAGATCATGAATGAATTAGTTCAGTAATAACAATGTAATTTGGAATCATTTCGGATCTACCCATATGGAATAAAAATAGGAGGCATTAATTCTGAAACGTCTCTTATGCATTAAATTATGTTTATTTAATATTGGGGGGGGTCAGTTTTAAAACATATCAACTACTTATAATTCATTTAAGATAAAATGTACCTATTATTTGTATTATTTGAACTATTGTTTTTATCTTGAGTGTTATTTTTATAATTTTCCGATGATGTAAACCTCAGATCTTCTTTAGTGGTTTCTTGTCGAACTCGGAAATCTTTCTATCACATACAGAATTTCGAAGGAAACAATTTATTTAATCCACGATGATGACATGCTATTGTTCTGTTAGCCATAACTGGGTAGAAGCTTAAATAATATAAATCTCACCAGTCTGTTTAAATGCATGCATGCATGCATGCATTCATGTATGTATGTATGTATGCCTAAAACTTTCAATAGAGGCGACAAATTTTCACGCAATCAGTATCGAGTTTAAGCTCAACCCTCCATACGGCAAATATCGAAAAATAGGCCAAAATGATTAATTCCTTCATCATCAACTGCGCAGTTTTCTACAAGGAGGGATCGCTTTTTCCGCCGATATTTTCGAAAGTAATCCCCTCTTTTCGGTTGACTAGCCTTAATGTAAACCTTCGCCACTTCCAATTTGGCGATGGACGCAACGGCAAACACGTCACGTGTTTCTTTTACGTTCTTTTCTCTTCTTCACGATACTAAAGTCATCGCATACACATTGTTCTGGAATATCGATCGTGTCATGAGAAACATTATCAAGTGAACTATGAACTCGACCATTTCAAATTTGTAAGAGCCATTGTGAGAAAACGTGTTCGTTTTCATTAGTCCTCATATTCTGAGAGAGCTTCAGGTGATGAAAAAGGTGCCACATTGAAGACTTCTTTAGGCATACATCCAATACTGCAGCAGGTGTAGCTCTAGGAACCACAGACAGAATTTGCCTGAAGTCTCCTAATATGATGACTTTACCACGAAATATGCTATTATTATTCATAATATTCCGTAAACAATTTTCAATACCATTCAATGCATATCGATGGATCATGGACACCTCATCAATAATAAAACCTTTCACCTGCCTAAGAATATTTGCTTGGTCAGAATTATGTGGAATATTGCATGCAATTGTCTCAGCCAAAGGAAAAGGAAATTAGTAGATACTGTGAAGCATTTTTCCATTTTTCAATAGATTTGCTGCAATAACTGTCCAAGCAGAAATACTAACAACCACATTTTGAGCCATAAGGTAATCATGGATCATATTAAATATAAAAGTTTTACCAGAACCGCCGGGTGCATCCAGATAAACAGTCGGTGCTTAGTCTCTAATCCTGTATCTATTGCACTTACAGCGTTAATGACACTATCAAAAACATTTCTTTGCTCAATATTTAGTACTTCAGTATTAACTTCTTGAATTTCTTCCACATATTGAATGACAGGAAAGCCATTGATTGGTTCTGGCAGACCAGGCATCACACAATTCATGCCATTTTCATTCAGAATCATGTTTATGTGATGCAGAGTAACATTTTCTGCAATATTATTATCATATTGGCGTAAAAGGTCCTCTATCATAAGGTGTTTGTTATGATTCCATAATGGTAAAGCATTTTGTGGTGTATTGAATACACAGATCATTGCAAACATGTGAAAAACTGTCGTGGCATTTGATATACAGCTGTCTCACTCAAAGCCATTTGTAGTTCGTTGTCATCTTCAAGCAGTTGTAATCGAACACAGGCATCCTTGAAGGTCGGCAATTCTTCACCTCCTACAGTTTTCAAATCATCAAAAGAAGTTGAACCTGGTACATGGAGAAGAAGCATACTTAAATGGAATTTCTCAGCATTTCTAGGACTGGCAGAGTACATTCTTGTTACAATCTGACGATGACGTTGTCTTCTAGTCCAGGTGTTACTTTGCTTGTTAAATACATAATATTCAGAAAGATTAATATAAAGGTGGGCCCTTGCATTCAGGTTACTTTGGTTAAGTTTGAACCACGCAGTTAATTGCGTGTCGTGTCCTTCTGCACGGGCAGCAGCCTGTCTTTGTTCACCTGGCCTATAATAAACTTGTTGCTCATCAGTTAAATGGAGCGCCAGTCGATAAACTGTGTGTGACTGTCCATACATTTTATACTCTGACAAAAGCCAAAAATGCTTCAGGCGGGGATACGTATCCACACGAAATATATTGCTTAATTTCATTATATTCATGTTCATTAGTTTCATTGCTATTTATATTCATTTTCATCATTGCGCAATCATGTCCTTTATAGACATATTTGAAAAGATATTCCACACTTTTTACCGAGATACACACTTCTACATTAATGTGAGCACCATATTTTCTGAGTAAATAGTTATCATATGATCTTACAAATCTGCAGTCAACCTCATTGACACCCACTCTAACAAAATCTCCATAATTTCTGCGACTATAAAGAGGATATCCAGAAACATTTGTAGTAGTCTCCTCCTGATACGACATAGGGAATTTCTTGTGACACTCTCCCTCTACCATAGAGATTTAGTTGGGATTAAATGTACCGCAGGGTCCATGAATCATGAGTTTTTCACTAATTCTCTCAATTCTGGGTCATGTTCTGATGCTAATTCAGCTGAAACAATATTATCAATTTGTTCTTTAGTTCTAATTTTATCTTCTGTACGTAGCATGTGACAATGTCGGAGACCTCGTTTCGGAAATTCAATTACATGTATCGCAGCAATAGGTACCCCAAGTACATGTCTGTCCTTTATGTTAATCAATAATTCATGGAGATGTTTTTTTTTTAAATTCGTGCCAACAAATCAGGTCTGGTCTGCGCATTTTCATGCGGCTGTAAGTGTTCAATTACTTCTAGACATTTTGGATTGCAAGTTATAAATAAATCAGGCCTTTCATATTTGCAAACTATTGCCATTGCGTCTTGATAGCATTGTTGCATATTTCGTGGGCTACCTCTGAATGATAATGGCAAAATGACAGGTCTTCCAGGATCTTGAGTTTCATTATTTCTTGCAAGGTGATCGATCAAGCCTGAATACATTGCAAGTCTTAAGTGTGCTTGATTTTTTTGCAATGAATTTCAAACGACAACCTTCTACTTTAACATAAGCATAAACTATATATTGCTGAAATAGTTTTTCACCACTGTGTATTGGACTGAAGCCAACTCATAGATAAACGATATGCATAAAATTACTGCAGGGAAACCTTGTTACGAACTCTAGTTTGCCTATTTTCTACATGAGGAATGTTTAGATGCCATCCGAATCCACTATGAGGAAAGAGATGAGGGTAAATCATTGCGTCAAGATGGCAAGAGAGATAGGATATCCTGCAATTTCATCATTTGTTAGATTGTTATATCTCCTCGCATCAGGGCCGGCAATAAACTGCATGGTTATTATTCTGGGGGGAACATTTTGTAGTGTAGGCCTCTGTTGCTCTTCAGGTTCGACAATTCGCATGTTTTTATATACCACTACATAAGGATTATCAACCATTGTTTGAGATATTTTTTCGAAAACTGAATATAAGCATTTAGAATTTTTATTAGCATTTGACCTCAGATTTAATGCTTCGTTTGTCTCAATTATATGGTGCTGTCAAACAATTCCCGTAGAATGACCGGATATTCTTGCAGGGGCTTAAGGGAAACTTTTCCATGACATCAATTCAGAGACCCTGGAATCGGAGGCCTGGCAGTGTTCACAAATGACATTCATTGGGCCAATATAGAATCTATCAGGATTTATAAATTGAACACCGTTTGCATTATTTCTTCCTGTGTTATTTCTAGTTCTCCTATTTTCTAAGGTTCATCAGTCTCCTTCAGTCATGTCATTTCTTCTAACTCTCATATGTTGTCTGTTGGTGTTTCGTTGCTATTGTCTTTCTTCTTCGTCCATTGCATATCTTCTTGTTCGCAACATTTCTCTTGCTTAAGTGTTATACAATTCTCTTTCTTCATTCATTTGAGTCATTCTTCTCTGCATTAGGTCTACGACGATTATTATATGCTTTTCTCCCCTCGCTCATTTGACTCCTTTTCTTCGAATTTGTTCTGTTTCTATTTTGTTGAGCTTGTCGTTCATCCGCCGTAAACTGATCACGTATCCGATTTTGTTGCTCTCTGGCTGCCGGTCCTTGCTGCCTTCTTCGTTCGTTCAAAAAAGGAAGAACAAGGCAACACCATTGGAAGCAGCAGAAACTTCCAGAGGAGCTTAGGCCCTGTCACCTGCAGCATACATGACCCACCGGCGTGTGGAGTATGATCTGGTGCCCAGCGATCTAAGTCCCAGTCATGGATCAAATAGTATAGTGGGTGAAGAGGGCTCCCGTAAGCCGTGGTGAAGGTAACATCTCTAGGAGAAGGGAAATCCTGATATAAAACCTGCAGCGACTGCTACTTCCAATTATGTTGCCTTGTTCTTTTTGGTTCAATGTGGCAGTTGTTTAGAGAGTGGGATTGTCTCAGTGCAATGTCTTTCCTCGCTATAAAAAGCTTCAAACACAGGCATTATTTGATATGCAATGGAATACACATTTTGCAATCAGTGTGTATGTCGATAACAAAAAGGTTGGCTTTAACCTGAAATATCAAACGGACATTCAATGCGGACTGATGCAAAGGTGGGCATCAATGGAAATAAAGGCTCTGGAACTTCCAGGGTCTGGCCTGGTAGGTGTTTGGGGCACAACAGCTTAGACCCGGTCATCGGTGAATGTGCAGGACTATATAAAGTTCATAGAGTTGACCGTGGTGAAGGCAACCTCTCTCGGAGAAGGAAAACTCTGACATACATACATACATTACACGTGAGATTTATATAATAGAGGTCATGGTTTTATATTAATTTTAAGAAATAATAGGCGAAAAATGTAGGCGATTAGACACGTCTCATATCAATCACCCTGACAATCTCCGATTAAAAACAAACAAAAGAAAACGTCATTAACGTCATACCGCCGACTTCGCTAGTTTGTATTCGTATCTTGTTTACGTTTCTCTGTCGCGTAACAACTGATAAATTGATGAAAGGCCGTAAATTATTCGCCTCTTATCGCATATATTCTTGTTATCAAAAATGCTCGTGGGCGCATGTGCATAAACACGAGAGTTTCCGCTTTCCACATTTTCTAATTAAAGATTTGCTGTGCGTTTTATTTATGACTTCGTAATGTTTGTCGAATCTCATCACTCAATTTTCTCGCATCTCAGACTTAATTGTTTTACAGCTATCTATTTCTTTTCATTTCATTCGCTTAAAAAGATTTAACGTTCGATTTTCTTTCCAACTTAGGATTATATTTATGTATACGTATCTTTGACTGATTTCACGCGGCAATGGATGATCCGCAAAATGTGTCTGGGCTATGAAATTTAGGGAACATGAGCTGGAACAGTTACATTTAGAGCATTGCCAAGGCTGCTACGAAGAAGGTGGGCTCCCTCTACCGTAGTAGAAAGCTACTTACGCCTGAAAATATCCTGTATCTCTACAAGGTCACCATTCGCCCATGTATGGAGTTTGCCGCCTCATGCCCCCCCCCACCGCTGGCATATAATTACGTGTTTTGCCCCCCCCACACTGCTGGCATATGACAACCTATTAAAACCTTCAAAATTCAAAAAGCCCACAAAATATTTTCATTGAACTAATGTTTACACAATTCCCTTTTTTTAAAATTTAATTTAACAATTTATTTTCAATAATTTGAATAATAACTATGTAAAAATTAATCTGAAGGGAATTATGTAAACGTTAATCTGAAACAAAAGAAACCAAATATTTCTTTTACAAACCAAAAGCGTATAACTCAAATTCTAAAAAAAATGTTAAATTAAATTAATTGGCTACACAGACAAATATAAATTTAAATGAGAACATTTGGACACTTGAAAATGTTTTGAAATGATAAAATCATTTTTATATACTTTTTTGTCCTTGTTAAAGGACAAATTTTCGCCAAATAACATGGCTGTATCAAAGAGAGGATAGTCCGATGTAGTTTTCTTTTCTTTTACTTCATAATGTTATTATTAAGAAATCGAGCCCCCTGAAGAGGAAAAACGTCTTGTGTGCGTGCTTGTTGAAATCCGTGTGTGGAATCGCTTGATTTAAGCGCGAAATTTAAGAAATTTGTTGTTAATAATCCTGTTAAAATAGTTTAAATTGTCTTTAAATAAATGTATTTATGAATTGAAAATAAGGCTATGAATTTATTTTTTACAGAGAACTATCGCAAGGCATCAAGTTGGTTGATAATTTGCAAACATACTTTTCACGCTTTTTTCGGCAAAGTTATCAATAACTATTTAAATTCACTATCAACAAGCTCCCTTTCCATGGAGAGGATTACCAAGTCAGTAAGCCTTGTCTGGCTCATTTTTGATCGAAGGTAGTTTTTTTATGAGCTTCAGTTTCGAGAAAGAGCGCTCACAGCTGCAACGGTAATAGTGCGGGTAAGGAAAATGCGCAGCAAGATCACAATATTAGGGACGGAAACCCCAAGATGGTATCCCTGTATAAAGTTCAAAAGTTCAAGAGGTTCATTGATCTTGTCTTTTCCTGAAGCTTTCACAAAATACTGTAATCTCTTCCTTTTGGCAAAGAAATTATCTTAATTATCATCAAGCAGATTTGATGGTGTAAGAAAAGCGGACTAACTTGCAAGATTGTGAACTTGTGGAAATCTGCAAGATATTTCTTCAGTCAACCTGTCTATGACAGACAGCATTTTCCGCCTCAACTCAGTATCAAACCCCAGTACTGCATCAGTCAATCGTTCACCACCCATTCGTTTCTTTTTGCGGATACGACACTCCATGCTTATCCCCATTTCAGAGTAGAGTGTTTTTTGACTCGTCTATTGCAGTGCCCACCATCTTTTCTCTATTCTGAAGAAGGCAATCTCTCAACGCAGTCAGTCTGCCTGATAGAACTTTGTTGCAGATCCAGCCTATTTTCTTGAAGATACTTTTGGGCATCATTGATTTCTGGGAGAATAGTTTTCCAAAGGTTCAGAAATAGAATAAACGGAAACGAGTTGAGAATTAAAGATGCATCTGATCTTGTGGTTCCATTTTCTCCTTCTGTGAGCTGTTTCAGGGCAATGACGACTTCCAATATTATTTTATCACAACATTTACAGCATCTACTCGACTACTCCATCTAGTTTCCATAGCCCGCTTGATACTTAGACCTGTCAACTGAATCAAGACGTCCCAACGATGTGTAGATGCAGAAAAGAACGAGAATAACCGGTCCAGTATGCCAAAAATGTATCGGTGAAACGCTACAAAAGCGGGATGTAAACAAACCAGATTTACTGAATGTTTAGTGCATGGCAAAAATAGAGGTTTTGGGTTGATTTAGGTTGGTTGGTTGGTTGTTTTTGTTTTACGGCATACCGACCCTTTTCGGGTTATTTAATGCCGAATCCAAAGATTTTGAAGAAAATTTTTTTTAAATAGAATATATTTGTTGTTTTCACGTCGGTTTCTATTCAAGCCATAGTTGGGACCCTAACAGTTACTACCACTCCGGGTCAGAGTGGACCTGGGAGCAATGGTAATTAAAGGGTGGCTCCACACTCCCCAAATCCCACAAGCTGGGGCCTCACCACTGGATATAGTTTAAGGTCATATCCAGGACCCCCATTGAGGGACTTTTACCCTCTCCAGGGGGGGGCAGTCGGCGTATTCTAATGCCCCACCGACAGGGCCAGGTTGATTTAGGAGATTCTTTTCTGCACACCTGATCGGTGGCCTGATTGTTAAATAAGCTTGGCTAGATATAGAAGCAATAACACCGAAACTACTAGATAATTCTTGAAACTTTGGGTGGTTTGTTTCCACTGAAAGACATGGACATTTGCCAACATTAAAAAGTAAGTGTATTTCTAAAAATCTATTCCAAATACATTTAAACTGTTTTAGAGATTAAAAAAGAATTACTATTTTTACAACTTAATTTTTTCATATTTAAACTCATAATATATAAGAACTTACAAGTAGAAGTAGTAGTGTATGGAGTCTCTCGGCTAAGTCACCCTTCCAAAATGAAACAAGATTCTATTTTTTTAGGCGATTAAGCAGTAATGCCTTAAAAACTTACTGGAAAGATAAACAAACAAAACAATTATTTAAGAATTTAGGGTGGAGATCCACTTCAATATTAATTGGACGAAAAATGATTTTTTATTTCAAAGACATTGTAACATTATTATTTTCCTCATGGAAATAAATTCTGTAAGCTTTTGAGGGGGGGGAGGTCTAAACGATTACGCATAGTTTTACAACCTTGCCAGTCAGACCTCGGGTTAGTGAACATTTCTACAATGTTAGAGTAGCCGGGATTGGTTGGTTGGTTGGTTGTTTTTGCTTTACGGCATATCAACCCTTTCAGGTTATTTAATGCCGAATCCAAAGATTTTGAAGAATTTTTTTTTTTTTATTAGAATATATTTGTTGTTTTCAAGTCGGTTTCTATTTAACCTATAGTTGGGACACTAACAGGTACTACCACCTCGGGTCAGAGTGGACCTGGGAGCAATGGTAATTAAAGGGTGGCTCCACACTCCCCAAAGCTCGCAAGCTCGGGCCTCACCACTGGATATAGTTTAAGGTCATATCCAGGACCAGAGTAGTCTGGAAAAGATTAATTCATCATTTTACGTTAAATTAAGGTACGAAAGTTTGAATTTAAAAATCATTGCTTGTGTTTTTTTCCGGCGAAATTTTCAAGGTGTCCATATGCAATCGCATGAAACAAAATGAAAGTCGAATAAAACAAAAGAAAATTTCATTTTTAGCCAAGGGTGTTAGTCTCAAATTCTCACAATATTAGTAAAAAGTATTTATATTATAATAATCTGTATCTTATTTCGTTTTCTTTTTTCATTAAAACACATCAATCCACTACATATCTATGACATTGTCAGTTGTAATAACCGGGTAAATATTGATGATTAGGGCAAACACATAAACATTCTTTAGTAGAGAGAATGTAAAGAATAACAAATACATTCACATCCGTTCTTAAGTTAAGAATTCTTTTCTATACACTATGTTATTTCGAAACGCATGTTTAAAATGGAGAGGGGACTTTGTATACTATTCTGTTCCTATACCGTTTAATTTTACATAACAATCGTTAATTATTTTCAATAGTTTATGAATATTCAAATATCGTTGTTTATAAAATATTCAATAAGCATTTTGTCAACGAATGACAAATGCAAATCACCTTTGTTTTAAAAGGGAAATGCATCTTTCGTTGTTTCATTATTTTTTATCAATTAAAAAGGAAAACATTCGAGAAAAATACTTAGACACCCACCCGTATATTTAATATATGTCCCTCTCACGCAGACACTAAGTACATTTTTTGTTTGCGAAAATATATACAGACACGAGAAGGTTTTAGAGTAATTCGAAAACATAAAAAGACAAAAACAAATCACTAATTAAATATTTAGAAATTGAAAAAGAATCGGAATCTGGAAAATTTCATATCGTCCTATCACTAGTACATACACATATAGATATGATGATTGCAACGTCATGTCAGACGACTGCCACTCCCTCAGACACTTAAAGTCCATGAGCTCAAAAGTGACGTCCATCGCCACAGGGTCATTTTAATAGACAGATGCCTGAGGGAGTATCTATACAAAGATGATGTTACAGAGTCTTAGCTTTGTACGACAGCTAAGTCTCTCTCTCGGTTCAAAATGCGGAGATCCAGCAACAAGAAAGAGCAAGATAGCCAGCAACAAGTTAAACTGTAGACCAGCCTTATGCGGGTACTGGTCTCCAGCTTTGTTTTTTTTTTAAATTAGAGATTTGCTTCTCCTAGAAAGGCTGCCTTCACCACGGTATACGGGAGCCCTCTCCGCCCCAACACACACACACAAATACACACGGTGATAGTTGGCCGTTGATCCCGAGAAATGGTTCATTCACCCTTTGGAAGGTCTTGTTTTTAATCCTTCAGGGAGACTAACCACCCTCCTCACCAAACAAGTCTTGTGGGGGAACCAGTTTCGTCGCCGGTGACCCGACAAGGAGGCAGATATTACTGGGTTACATGGTACCAGTAGCATATATGACCTGACATACATATACACATTACTACATATATACACATATATATACACACATATACACACCCACACACACACATACACACATATATATATATATATATATATATACAGACACGCACATATACACACCCACACATATATATACACACACAAACACGCACATATATATATATATATATATATACAAACACACACATATGTATATACAAACACACACACACATATACAAACACACACACATATATACAAACACACACACACATATATATATATATATATATATATATATATATACAGACACACATAGGGGTTCCGACGAAAGGACACCGGACAAAACCCACCAAGTAATTAAAGCAAAAACAGAAAAAATCCCAAATGAATCAAAAAAATTAAAACTCACTTTATATTTTTAATTTAATTTAGGAAAATTAGACACCGGGGATTTAATTTTGGCAAGGTACTAAAATTAAGCATCTACGGAATAAATGTCAATTGAAGATACAGTTTTAAACCATTCTTGAAGACGATATAGTTTTAAATAGGATTCAAGTGCATCTCACAAAAAACATATTTTTAAATATTTACTCTTGTTTGAAATAAAGTAAGTCGATTTTTCTACGTTAGGTACGGGTTCTAAGGAGATTTTTCTTCTATTATCTTTTTCAGTATTAAAAAAGTAAAAAATTAAAATCCTATTACCAGAATTAATTCACCATAAATTTCAGTTTAATCATAAATGCGTCAGTTATTACAAAATTTAGTTTAATAGTTTGAAAAAAAAATCAATAACTCCGTGATTGTTCGAAACTTTACAGAAATTCAGCAGTATTTAAACTATCGAATAGAAAGCCACTTAAATAGTATTTGAGGTGTAGCGCTTGGTTTTTATTTAAAATTATATCCCCTGATATGACGATCATAAAATCTGTTTACAGTCGATTTTTAGTCCGTACTTGCTTGATGTTTCTACAATTCTAATATTACGTAATTTTCTGTTGCTAACTTTCCGTTGTATCATTTAATTATCACTGACGTTTTAAAGTATTTTTCTTGACAATAAAGTTTGTTTGATTTTTCAACATTTTTTGGCACATGTAAATCAACTGCTTTCTGTGAAAGGTTACCTACAGAATTTATGAAACTTTTTAAAAACTTCGCTATACAAATAAAATAAATTTACACCGTATTTTGATATTATAATTTTAGTTTTAGTGATGATTTAAAAACAATAAATATTTATCATTAGTACCAATAATGAAAAATTTAAACAATCAGTTTTGGAATCGTAAATTAGGGACACATTTTTCTGATTTCAATACCTCCAAAAGTTCCGATTTTTTGCAACTTTTCCGGTATAAAATTTCAGACTTTTTGTTAGATTTCATTTATTTTTTCTATTTTTACTCTCTCAAATGCCGCCCATGACATGTGCTGCTCGTAAAATAGGGACACATTTTTCCGATTTCGATACCTGCAAAACTTCCGATTTTTTAAAAAACATTTCGGTATACAATTTAAGATATTTTGTTAGCTTTTATTTATTTTCTCTATTTTCTATATTTACCCTCTCAAAATGCCGCCCTCTGACATGGCCGCTCGTAAATTAGGGACATATTTTTCTGATTCCGATACATCGAAAAGTTCCCATTTTTTAAACCTTTTCAGTACAAAAAAAATCCGAGTTTTTGTTAGCTTTTATTTTTCCATTTTCTATTTTTAACCTTTCAAAATGCCGCCCCTGACGTGTGCCGCTCATAAAATAGGGAGACATTTTTCTGATTCCGATATCACTAAAAGTCTCGATGTTTTACAACATTTTCGGCATAAAATTTCAACTTTTGTTAGCTTTCATTTATTTTTATGTTTTTACCCTCTCAAAATGCCGCCCCCTGGCACGTGCCGCCCGGGACGGACCGCTCCCGCCCCTCCCTTGCTACGCCACTGTATGGAGTACTGTTGTCACATTTGGGAGGGTGCAACTGCTACTATGCTACTAGTCTCTCGCTCCTGGACAGGGTTCAAAAGAGTCGCTCACCTGATATGTCCTAAACTGTCATCTAAGCTTCAACATCTGTCCCATCGGCGTAATGTTGCATCCCTCTGCCTGCTCAACAAGGTAAAACAATTTCATATACATGCTGTAAATTACCTATGCTAGGGATAAAACATGAACAATACCAGTCCT
Source organism: Euprymna scolopes (assembly GCF_053919585.1). NCBI lineage: Eukaryota > Metazoa > Mollusca > Cephalopoda > Sepiida > Sepiolidae > Euprymna > Euprymna scolopes. The sequence continues at coordinate 155,144,431 of NC_136489.1, forward strand.
AGGGTAGATAAGACAAATAATACATAGAGATGAAAGATTCCTCTCCCCTAAGAATAAAACATATGTTCAATATCTGCTTTTGTTTTTTCATTGTTTATACGGTCCCGAGCAACGCCGGGTAGCCCTGCTAGTATGTTATAAATTCCAAGTGACTGCTCCGAAAAAAATACAAGCTTTTGTACAATCTTGACGTAAATACCCCCGACAAACCAGACAATCAGCAAAATCCCACCCTATACAGTAGAGATCCTTAGATGTAAGAAAGCCTTCTGCTCTAATTGTTTCTTCCCCAGAACTGCTAGAATTTGAACCTCCCTTCTGAGTTCTTGCTACCCCAACTGTACTGACATGCAGAAGTTCAAGTGTAATGTGAACGGACATCGCTGCTCAACTCCCTACATAGTACCCCTGCAACTTATGTCCCCGATGCTTGGTTTGGAGTGAAAATGGAATAAAAAAATAAAGAAATATTTGAGAAACTACTAACCTCAACCCTCAGTCCACTGTCAGAAAAAAAGTCAACCCCTTCACAAGGGTGCCCGGTAGCTTTAGCAACAGAAGACACCCACACATGAATCGTTTTAGCAAAGGATTTATGCCACACATTGGTTTACGTTGTAAGAAAAAAAACTTTTTGTTTGGCTTTCTATCTTGATTTTAATATTTAATCCTGATCGATAATTTTGTTATAATTGTTCATACACAGAGGAAGTGGGAGGAGAGTTCAATTAGGATATCAGCAAGGTCAACAACCTACACAAGAAAGATTTTGTTTTAAAAATGTTTTGCAGCACCGTCGCAATTATTTGATATTTCAATCTTTCAGTTGTAGGGTATATAATTTTCATTTTAAAACAAACCAAGATTATATAATTAAAACAGAAATTCTTATACATTTTCTTATACTTGATTTTGGTATTCTCGCAGACAGAAATAAATAGATAAAAAGAATTATATCATCTAAGATCGTTTGTTCATTCCAAATTATTTTCAAATGATGATTTAGGAATGCAGGTTTTGAAAACGTGTTTGCTTAGCCTGTAAAATGACAGCAGAAAAATGTAGAAAAGAAAACAGACAAGTTTAATTGAATATATACACACACATACAAACACACACATATATATACACACACACAAACACACATATATACACACACACAAACACACACATATATACAAACACACACACGCATATATACAAACACACACACGCATATATACAAACACACACACGCATATATACAAACACACACACGCATATATATATATATATATATATATATATATATATATATATATATATATATATATATACTAGCGGGGGTATATATATACTAGTGAACGTACGCCATTAATTTGCTTATGTACACAATTGGTAACTCTTAAAAAGGGACGAATTCCAAATCATGGGCGTAGAGTTGTTTTTTTTTTTATTGGACAGCTTAGAACGAGAACAAACGGTGGAAGATAATATCGAATACGCGAGGATTTATTGCAAGTAGAGGAAAGAAATAAAAAAAAATTTCGTACGTTTCAGCGACAAGAGGCCGTTTTGACAATGCAATTTATTTATTTTTTGTTTTGTTTTATGTTCTCCATCCATTTTATATTATCCTGATTAACAAAACAACCAACGATATTATTTGACTTAACCAAGGACTCAAACAATATAACCAATTCAATTAAATAGTGAAAGAGCTTCGAACTAGTAAAAATGAATAAAAAAAGTACGCAAAATATATTAGGTTGACAAGAAAGTTCTTGCAAGATTTTTAATTGGTCCCGCCCCCGACAAAAGGAGGGCGAACCTGTAAATTCACACCTGTCCGTTCGTCCGTCTGCACTTTCCTCAATAATTTCGCCTCGGAATTTTTTAAAATTATGCACAAGCATTGAACATGATATGAGTAAAAATGTAACAGAGCGGATTTCCGGGAAAACTCCGGTTTCCTCCCTAGGGGTGCCTTTCGGGTAAAAATGGCTAAAATTGACACTTTTGTGCTTATTTAAAAGAAGTGATGGCTTGGATTTTTATAAAACTTTCTGAAAAGTTGTAACTAACTGATTTCTATATAATTTTGTTTGTCTTTACTTCGCGATAACTCTTGGGCGTGCCCCAGGAACTCTTTTAGGGCTAATAAAAACACTCCATTTTTAAGACTTACTTTTACCATACTTGTCCAAAACTTTTTGTGTATGCATATTTAACAGTTTTCCATGGTGCTGCCCTCAAATTTAAATATGTAAAGGCCTTGCCAAGTTTTGGGGCTAAATGGGGAAGGGGCAAATAATAGACTTATTCATTCCTTTTGTTTTTTGCATGCATGGTGCAGAACTCAAATTTACATATGTTAAGGCCTAAAACTGCATCGTTTGTTCATTTTTACCAAGATTTGACGTCTCCTGGGGTCTTTTGGAGCTAAATGGGGGAGGGGAAAATACTGAACTTCGTCAATTTTATTATGCCTCGTTCACTGTGCACTCAGAGGGGGGCCATGCTTGCTTCACTTGTTTTGATTTCAAGTAATGTATTTTCACTTTATATATCATTTTTAATCGCATTTTTTTCACTATGTAATCGCTTTAAATTTAAAGCGTTTTAAAACAATTCCGTCTTCATTTAATACCGTTGAATATAAGAGAAAAAAGCAAATTCGTACACTTTTTTATTTTAATTCAAGCTAGGCCGTAGATATCAACGAAACGTTTTGCACAGGAACCACTACCAAACGCAAAGTACAACGGTGATCTAAGAAATTAAATGGCGGCGACGAGAGTCTTGGGGGGTGATGAGCGTAGTGATCGGCTATCGGATGTTGACAACAAACAATTACGAGCCAATCCACCCACAACTTGTTCTAAATTAGACCTAACGTATACGACGATTTACAACCAATTCAGAGAGATTGTGAAGACAAACACAATTTATAAATGGGTGCATCGCGAATTGAACGACAAAAAAAAATACACTGTTACGCAGCAAGAAAAACGGATTATTTACGACAAGCTCAATAATTAAACATCGACAAATCTTCTTGACAGTTCCGAAAGCCAGAGTTGCACCAAAAAAGGTCATACTGACTATTTGGTAGCTTGCGACAGGTGTCATCCATTAGTTTTTTTTAATGAAGGCGAAACCATTATAGCGGGGAAGTACTGTCAACAAATAGATAATATTCATCAGAAACGTCGACAACAACACCCAGCATAAGTCAACAACAAAGGCCCAATTCTCTCCCACGACAATGCCCGACCGCACGTTGCTAAACCGACCCTGCAGAAGTTGAGCGAATTGGGCCCACGAAAATCTGCCTCATCCGCCATATTTTCCAGGACCCTCACCTACCGACTATTACTTTTTCAAGCATATGGACAACTTACTGCGTAAAAAAGAGCTTCAAAGTCGTAAAACCAAATACCAAAACCTCATGGAAATTTATACAGATGTGTACAAAATTAGAGACAAAGTCGCATGTGCACAAAGAACAAATGACACTACAAAAAAAAAACAAAAACTCGCAAATAGGGCATCAATCTATAGTGCTGATACATCAGGCTTTGGATCAACACTGGATATAATTGAAAACAGTGAAAAAAGAAATAATTTGCAGATAAGTCAGCACCAACTATACTTGAGAACAGAAAAAAACAGGCAACAATTTAATAATAAAAAAAAAATCCTTAAATGCAATTACCATAAATAAAGAAATGCTATTCTGCTGGCTACCCAGCCATGCCGTTATAAAAGGAAATCAGAAAGCTAACCGAGCTGCGAAAATGCATTAGAACTGGACAAAATTCACTTTACTAAAAGGATAACAATGACAAGCACCAAATCAACAACTAGCGAGAATAATGGAATTCTTGCACCAAATATAAATTATATGCAATAAAAGAACACATTGGAGAAATGAATTACACTGATAGAATGACTAGAGAATGGATATAATGGAGGCAATAAGCCACATGTTGACGACGTTTATATTACTGAACAACAAATTTGTTGTCCGCGTGTTTTTTTTTAAATTTTGTTAGCAGATTTTGATAAAATCCGATGCACTGAATTTCAGAATCAGTTAGGTTTTGCTCAATCAAATACAGTTTTTGAGCTATGGCTATATGATTTTTAGCATTTTTGTCCACATATATGCATGTGTGAAGTATTTTAGAAGTATATATATATATGTGTATATATTCTAATTAAGCCGACGATGAAGATTCATATACAGCTTTTCTCTTCTTTTTATTGCTCAATCCCATTTGACTGGAGATCGATCGTTTTTGGGCTACTGCACTGTCCAAAAAAACAAAAAAAAAAGACAAAAAAAAACAAAACAATTTTCATTATTTCAGCTGTTTTAAAAACCTTCTAATCAGATTATATGCATCGTCGCGCTGGACTTAATTTTGGACTCCATTCTCCCTAAAAAACTATTTTCGCATTTCGGATCAACTTGAGAGAATTTTCATGCAAGCTGAAATAATAGGCGCGTTTTGTTTATATATGTATATTTTTTGCTATATATATATATATATATATATATATATATATATATATATATATATATATATATATTTTACATCCAACATTTTTTTCACTTCCTTTTGTGGCAAAATATAACTAGCAAATTTTAGCATGGCTACAAATATAATATGCTGATTTCTTTATATCCTCAAGTGAGATGAATAACAAGAATAGCATTCTTTGAAACTCCGCGGAATAAGGACATCGTAAATTTTTTTTAGAGTATTCAATCGAAAAATAAATTTTGATTGTAAAGTTCAATTTACAGTTTTAATTTTCTTCCACATTATACTTTATATATATATATTAGTAATTGTCAAATATCGAGACAAAAGGATTATGGATAAAAATAGTAAACCAGAATATATGTATTATGTAAAATAAATATGTAATTTAACCTAGATTGATAAACAATAGAAAGCTAATGTTTGAGTTTCTATTCTCCATGGTGGCGCACGATTCATTGTTTTTTAGGTAGGTGCCAAAATCTTGTTTTTGATGTTAAACTATAAAGGATAACCACTCTTTTCATAAATTTTATTAATCGAAACAGGAAACATTATATATAAAAAATATAATATATATATATAATATTTATATAAAATATATATATATTATATATAGATATCATATATATGTATTATATATATAAAATATATATATATTATATATTATATATCATATATATGTATTATATATATAAAATATATATATATTATATATTATATATATATAAAATATATATATATATTATATATATATAAAATATATATATATATATTATATATATAAAATACATATGTCTATTATATATATAAAATATATATATCTATTATATATATATAAAATATATATATCTATTATATATATAAAATATATATATCTATTATATATATAAAATATATATATTATATATATAAA
>NC_136489.1:155154878-155227378 GCF_053919585.1 Euprymna scolopes
TCAATCGGGTACGTGTGGAAGAGAATGTGGAAAAAAATCAAGAAAGAGAAAGAGAGAGAATGAAAGAAAGAGAGAAAGATATCTTTTCTCTCGCATGCAAGTTAGTCTGGTTTCCGTTTTTGGACAGGGCGGACGAGTCTAGATTGGCGCAAAGATGCGTCAGAAAAAGAAACGCAAAAAGAGTTAAGAACATCCAATAAGAACAAATGGGAACCGCCAAGATTCCGGAAGAATAAAGCCAAGCATTCAATTAAAAAGAAAACAGTCGTTTGTTTATTTATTCGTCGTTTCCAGGCCCAAAGAGTCAACGCAGAAAAAAGTCAAGAACTGAGGTATGTAAAATGAACTGCTTGTTATACCTACATGAGCAAACGATAGGACATTGTGACCACGGTCAAATACAGATACATACATAGACACAACGATCACGGCTGCTCACACACCTATACATAAAAACAGACAAAGAGACACACGCACCCACATGTATATCATACGTATATATACACACCACGCGCAGGCCGATTGCATAAAAGATACGTAATGGACGACATAAATGTCACAGATAATATTCTCTCCAACCCCGCTACATGATAATTGGTCCCGCGCTATCAACCCAATTCCAACTTCTGCCCATCACCAATATGTTGCAACCCTGTGCCTATTTTACAAGTATTTTAATTAAATACACCAGACTAACTAGACAAAGAGAAAAAAAAACCATCCTTCCAATGTAAAGATCTCTATATGACAGAGACCCACCTTCTCTAATAGTTTCTTCCCTCGAACTGTTAGTCTTCCTTAGTGTTTCCTGTCTCCAATTTCTCTGACTGTACTTACATGCAGAAGTTCAAGTGCTACGTGAACAGACATCTCTCTAGATAGTGCCACTGTAGAGTTTTTTTTTTTTTTTTTTTTTTTACAAAGGCGTCACCACATTATCAAGGCCCAGAGGCCACTCAAGGATAAGGGTTAAAGAGTGTACAGTAGAAATTGGTCAATATAGTAATCATTAGTAATGAAAATTTGGTAAATTTGATAACTTATATGGAACGGCTCATCAAGAACTTATTTACTTTAGACTTGAACACAACCATATTGTAGTCAGCCGGAAAGCAGGAAAACGGAAGACAATTCCACAGGCGTGCAGTTCTAAGAAAGAAGCTTTGTTCATGGAATCTACGTTTAGGTTTAGGCACAGATAAAGAGTGGGGGAAATTATTGATAGTGTTTACAGCTAGACGAGTGTTTCTTGTGAAAGTTTGGCGAGGGGGGACCATAGATTGAAGCTCAGTTGAACACTTTCCATGAAAATAACGATACATCAGAGACAAACTCGCAACATCTCTTCTGTGAGATAGAGGTTGCAAGGAGGAGAAAAGGACATCTCCTACGAGGCTACGAAGTCTATTTTGAACTCTATCAAGGCAGGACAAGTCCTTTCTAGCAGCTCCTGCCCAGATGTGGCAACCTCATATGTCCAAGTGGCATGGTGCCTTTTTTGCGGTGAATTACTGTAAAAAAAGAGGTCTGTTTGGACATTCATTACGGGTAATAATCCTTTAAACTATGAGCAATAAAAAAACAATCTCGTTGCCATTTCAACTTTTCTCCCCTCTCTTTGTTGCCCATATCGAAAAACTAAACAAATATATCTCTACAGAAATAAATGATCCAGTTGCATAAAATTCAGCTTCTATCTTTCCATCATCAACGTTCCGATTCCCATCTGGCATCAATCGAAATGAATGGCTCTCGTCTTGGGGAGGCTCCATGTTTTGACAAGCGTCTGAACTTAACCTTTACACCTGATCTTAAATGGAATACGTACATCAAGTCTGTTGGCAAGATCGCTGGAAAAATGGTGGGATCCTTCGGTCGATCCAATAGACATCTACTTGCTGATGCAATTCACAACGTATATAAAGAGCCAGGTACGCCCAAGCATGAAGTATTGCCGTCACATCTTGGCAGGAGCTGCTAGAAAACTTTATCCTCCCTTGACAAAGTTCAGAATAAACTTCGTAGTCTAGTGGGTGATGCCCTTTTCTCTTCCTTGCAACTTTTTTCTCACAGAAGAGACGCTACAAGCCTGTGTCTGTTTTATCATTATTTACATGGCAAGTGCTAGGCTGAGCTCCAATCTCTGGCTCTCCATAACCAAACATTCACGGGAAGTACTCGTCTGGTTGAAAACACTATCAATAATTTTACCCCACTCTTTATCTGTGCATAACCCTAAACGTAGATTCCAGAAACAAAGTGTCTTTCTTAGAACTGCACGACAAAGTAGTTTTGCGGCCTCTGCTTTACATCAGAACGGTGTTGCGACCTTCGAACTAAAGCACCAGAGTGGTTTTGCGAACTTTGATATGCCCCCCCCCAAAAGCAAATAAAAAGTATATTTGTTAAAAGTGTTCTTTAACAACAGCCAGAGGGACTGATTTGGCAGCCTAGCCGAACTATACATTTCCTTTTTTTCCTATTTTTCTTTCTGATAAAATTTATACCGGTTTACCTTGGCCTTTTTTCTTTTTTTTTCTTTTTTTATGTGATTAAATTTCTTCAGAACACTTAGTCTCGTGCAACGGGATAAAATTCGTTGAACGTGACGATAAAATTCCCGCCACTTTCTTAGAACTGCACGCCTGTGGAACACTTCGTTTCGCTGGTTTCCGGCTGACTACAATATGGTCGTCTTCAAGTCAAACATAAACAAGTTCTTGATGAACTGTTCCCCTTAAGTAATCCAATTTAACAAGTTTACGCTTTCAACAATTGCTATATTGTCCTTTTGACCATTCTACTATCTTTAACCCTTATCCTCGAGTGGCCTCTGGGTCTTGATAGATGGTGATTTCTTTGTAAAACAAAAAAAAAAGTTTGCAAAGGAGTGGTTGAGATGCCTGAAGAAATGGTCGTCGGTTGGCTGAAGGTATAGCGAATACAATATATTACACGAGGTTTAGTTGATGAATCATCCTGTGTTATTAGAACAAATATTTCCATATTGCTCGTTAATCTCACAACCTTGTGAAAATCACGGTAAGAATAATAGTCCGGATACGAGGTACCTTTAAAAAAGTTTTCAGACATTTTTGTACAGATATTTAAGATTGTCGTAGACTCTTGAAAATTCAGTATGTTATTGCTATACATCTTATGAGATGACTGACCAATTTTTATCATTTCAGGTTAAAATGAACAGCTACAACAGGAAGTGGAATGCACCCTACTAAAGCCTGATCGTCACAGGTGGCGAATTTCGAAAATGCAATCTAGACATAAGGACACTTTAGAAAAACGATATGCAACAAATTTCTGTTTTAAACTTGGAAAAAATGCCACAGAAACGTATGGCATGCGTGGGACTGATTTTATACCATCTTGCATGAATCGAGGATTAGATTTTGAGTGGCATAAGAGATTCAAGAAAGGCAGAGAGTCAATGAGGGATGCTGAGAGATGTGAAAGGAGTAAGAAAGTCAAAACACGAGATGATTGGCCAAATAAAGAATTTCATGGATAAGAACCGTCGTGTGCATACAGAGACAATAAATGCACACTAAACTGGGAACTGTATACGCATTTATTCGCGAGGAACTAAATATGTGAAATATTTGCGCAAAGCTTGTCACAAGGGTGCTCCATCTTTTTCACAAACTATTTGACCAAGATCAGGATCCAGACAATTCCTCACCCGCTGTATAGTCTAAACCTTGCTTCCTGTGACTTTTAGTTATTATTTAAGCTCAAGGTAAACCTTAGAGACAACCAAGGACCGGCAGAACAAGCGCATTGCAGTCAGAGGAGATTACTTTGAAGGGGACTAAAGTTTCCTGTATTTACTATCAATAATAACCGTGCACATATGAAAAAGTTTGGAAACTTATTGAGGTACATCACACACACACACATATATTATATATATATATATATATACATCACTTAAGCTTAAGGAAAGTTTAAACTGAGGATTCCATTAAACTGATCCCCCACACGAAGAAAATCAAATATTCACACATACATGCGATAAAATCAAGAGAGATGGAAAGACCGAGAGGAGAAATCACCAACCAAACCTCCACTGAAAGCGATCATTTAATACCGAATCGTATAATCTTGTAAAAAAAAAAAAGAAAATGGTTTTATGCTTTAAGTTTCTTATATCTTAAAATATTTACTGTGTCAGTTTTGTCCTTTTTACGGCATATCAACTCTTTTTTAATATAATGCTGAATTCAGTAATTTTGTAAAATAATTTTCTTATGCTTAAAGTTGTTTAAACCTTCATATATTCATACATGGTGTTTGGTTTATTTGTTTTGTAGAGAAATATGTTTTTGGTTTTTTACTTGGCAAAACATGACCGAGCTGTGAAAAAAAATGGCATTAATGTTTGGTGCATTATAAGTCAGGAAAGCTTCATATTCAGACATCTGCTATCATCAGGTGTCTGACAGTAGTCCATTGAAGACTTTAAACAAGTGCGTTTAGCACATGTAGACAAATATTCCATGCACAAACTGGAAACAAGGAAAGGCACCACATCCCCTGAAGCATGAAATGAAATAAAAACGGACAAAATTATTTAAACAAGAAGACCAGACGTGATAATAATGATCAAGAATGGAAAAAAAAAACCTTTCCAAATATTTGATTTTGCCGAAGATCAAAGAAACCGACCAACTAAATAGATATGCAGAGCGTTGTATAAATCGGAGATAACTATGCAAACTCAAAGAGAATAAATAAAAATTACAGCAATACAAATATTTGTAGGATCACAGAGAACAGTTTGAAAAACAACAAAGGACTAGAAGACATTAAAAGGTAATATTAACACAATAAAACACATTTCACCAATAAAACAGTTGAATTATAAAGAAAAAGTTTTTGAATGAGGAAACCAACTTACATAACCAGTTCACCGACCGATCGCGAGTTCAGTTGAAACAGGAATAGAATCCTAAATAAAAGATACATGACACGCTAATCCTTTGAATTTTTGCAAGATATTCGGACAGCCGTGAACCGTTTAACGTGTTACGCTCACTCTTTATCTGTGCCTAAACCTAAACATAGATTCCATGAACAAAGTTTCTTTCTTAGAACTGCACGCCTGTGGAATTGTCTTCCGTTTTCCTGCTTTCCAGCTGTCTATAATATGGTTGTCTTCAAGTCCAACGTGAACAAGTTTCTGATGAGCCGTTCCACTTAAGTTAACAAATTTACCGAACTTCCATTACTATCGATTACTATATTGTCCTTTTGACTATTGTACACTCTTTAACCCTTATCCTTGAATGGCCTATCGGCCTTGATAAGTAGTGACGCCTATGTAAAAAAAAAAAAAAACAAACAACCAAAAAACCCAGCTATATAAGATTATTTGGAACCGTTAGAAAGGGTATAAAACGTTACATGAACTTCATCTGGTGTCGTGATCATAATTTGCACCAAAAAATCCCAAAATGATTGAAAACAAAGATTACTACCTTTTTTTCAAATTTTTTTTAATTACATTTTGACCCCAAACAAAGCAAATTGCCACTTTGGTGTAGGGGGCTACTATCAGGGGAAACAACTACTGGGGTACTATGTAGGGATTTGGGCAGCAAGATGTCGGTTCACGTTACACTTGAACTTCTGCACGTCAGTACTGTTGGGGAAGCAGGGACCTGGAATGGAATTCCAGAGTCTAGCGGTTCTGGGGAAGAAACTATTGGATCAAAAAGATCTTTTACATCTAGGGATCTCTACAGTGTGGGGATGGGATTTAGCAGCCTGTCGGGTTTGTCGAGGGTGCTCACGTCGTGGGGGCACAAGTGATTGCAGTTCGTCAGAGCATTCACCACTAAAATACTTGTAGAAAAGGCAGAGGGATGCAACATTTCGTCGATGGGACAGAGGCTGAAGCTTAGATGCCAGTTCAGGGCCTATCAGGTTTGCGACTCTCTTTTGAACCTTGTCAAGGAGCGAGAGACTAGTAGCAGATGCACCAGCCCAGATGTGGCAGCAATACTCCATACATGGGCGAATGGTGGCCTTATAGAGGTACAGGATACTTTCGGGTGTTAGTAGTTTTCTAGCACGGTAGAGAGAGCCCACCTTTCTTGCAGCGGCCCTGGCAATGCCTTCAATGTAATTGTTCCAACTCATGTTTCCTGTGAACGTTAGGCCAAGGAGTTTGAAAGATGGACTCTCAGATAAAGAGTCGTTGGCCATTGCTATGGGTGGTAGGGAGGGTTTCTTGTAATTATTGAATGACACTAGTTTAGTCTTGGCAGCATTGAACGCGACCAACCACTTTTGTCCCTATTCCACTACAGATTGGAGGTCTTCCTCTAGTGTTTCTGCCATTTCTTTAGAAATGCTTTCATTCGTCTTCCTGTCGTGCCTGCCATAGAGTGTGGTGTCATCAGCATATATACCCATCTCAGAGGCAATTTTGTCGGGGAGGTCATTTATGAATATCAGGAACAATAGAGGTCCAAGGATAGACCCCTGGGGCACCCCCGCATTTATATCATATTGTTTAGATGTACGACCGTCGAGGACAACCTGGATTTTTCTCTTATCTAAGAAGGGTTTAATTATGTTAAGTATTCTACCAATGATACCGTATGATCTAATCTTCCTGAGGAGACCCTCATGCCATACCCTGTCAAAAGCCTTAGATATATCTAGAGCTACCGCTCTGCCCTTCCCCGCGTTGTCCAGTGAATGGTACATACGTTCAGAGATCACAGTTAGGATGTCTGCTGTGGAACGGGCTTGTCTAATCCATATTGTTTGTCAGTCAGTAGTTTAGCATCTGTAAGATGATGGACTAGAGCATGGTTAATTATGGTCTCAAATATTTTGGCAAAAAGTGGGAGGAGGCTAATGGGGCGATAATTTGATGGATCTGTCCTTTCGCCAGAATTCTTGAATACAACAGAAGCAGTTTTCCACGAGAGAGTTTAAACAACGAATCAGACTTTCGGAAATGGAACGTCATTTAACCACAAGAGATGAAGAGGACATGGAAGCAAGTGACGGAGTTTTGAAGATTCAGTTTTCGAAGTAGCTTAGAAGATAGCGGAAAATTTTCCCCCTAAAAGTAAAGCATTCTATTTTTTTTTCTAAACAAAGTTTATGAGCTACGAAAACGGTCGTGGTACCTTTAAAACAAGTGGCACTATGAGCGCCAGAATTTATTATTATTTTTTTTACATAGTCACCACCATTCTCAATAACATTTGGACGACGATGAACAATGGCTCTCGCATGGGCGCCCGAAGCGCGATTTGTCATACGAGAGTTGTTCCAAAAGTAAAACCTCCTATTTTTTTTAACTAAAAAAGTTGAAGAGCTACTAAGAGGGAAGTAGTACCATATAAAAGGGCGACCATTTGTGGTCCAGAATTTAGTTTTATACATAGCCATCTCCACTCTGAATACAATTTTGCTTGGAATTCAATTACGCATCTCTGCTTCTGACGCGCGTTCATGACAAGAGTTGCTTCTTGGGAGCCTCGCACAACTAATATCTGCAACAGAGAGATGAACCTTCCGGTTCATGAATGCACAAGTTCAGTCATCATATAGTACAATTTGCCATCCTCTGATTCATCCGGGCGGAATGAAAAAATAGGAGGCATTCCTTTAGGAAAATCCTTCATGAGTAACGTAGACTTTACGTCGCAAATGAATAAACAAACAAAACAGGAATAGAAATTAATAAATATCCGGTCGACATTTTTTTTTACAATACATTTTAATTACAGTTACTTTCAGCACCGCTTAAAAGTTTCTCGACATTGTCCATCTCACACAGTGTACACATTTCCTCTCCGACCCCACCCACTTATTAGTCGCCTTCGCTTTACACGTCCATTTTTGTTCGACGTTGATTTTCTTTCTCCCGGGCATGTGTTGCATTTTATCCTTTTCCCCCCTTCTCGCGCACACTTCCCAATTTTATTTTTGCGCATTTTCGGTTATTGCTGTTGCTAGTCTCCCTTCAAGCCAGCCATCCTTCGCTGCCGCTGACATCTTTCCACGCGCTCATATTTTGCACGCCTAAGAGAAACAAGCTGCTAGGCTATGTTAGAGAAAACGTTTAACCACACAAAATAATAATGATACCAGCATCAGTTTATACCACACAAAGTAAAACAAAGTTTAGAACAAAGCTGATAGGGGAAAACAGACCAAATTACACGGTCTCAAATATGATATGAAAATAAACTGAAATCTTAGAGAGATATCAATCATACCAGTTATTATAGGTGCCACAGGGCTTATAAAGAAGAACTTCCTACCTAACTAATATTTTTGGTGAACCAAGTGCTAAAGAGATCCAGACAATTGAACTTAAGGGAACAACGAGAATGCTAAAAAGAGCTCTCGGTTGGTTTCAATAAAAAGCAAGGCACTCTTGGCAGCTGGATTGTCTGCCCTATATCCAACGTTACAATCTTCAAAGGAAGAAAATAAAAAATAAAAAAGTTAAAAATTCAGTTTACAAAAATTAGCGAATCGGGCATACAGAAATCCGAGCAGATCTGTCGGTATTTCCTCCAAGGGATTAGCGATAAATGAACCAGGGCCTCCCGAAACTGAACAGGACCATGACTCAGCCCGAAAGTAACAAAGTTACTGTTAGGCTTATGATCAAGACCAAATCTCTAACTGGTACGAACGGTACATTTTTAATGAAAGCAGTTGTGCGTGTGCAAAGTTCAAATTTAACAGGTTCCATAGCACTAGTTTCACTTAGGGATGTTGGCAACCTTCACGTGACCTATTCTGTTAGAATGGCAATAAAAAAATCAATGTTGATTGATACGAATTTACTTTTTATTTTAGAAAGCCAACGAATGCTATGAGCGGTGAAAATATAAGAACAACTGTTGCGGGATACAGTGATTGGTAACGATTATCCAAAATAGCGGGGGGTACAGGAACTCCGAACAGTCTCTTAATGAATAAATGCTACTGCATCGAAAGACTAGCCTGTATCTCTACAAAGCCACAATTCGCGCAACCTGAGTTATTGTTACAACATATCGGCTGCTGCATAAGCCACTTATTTCTCGCTTCTAGACAGGGTTCCATAAAGAGTCGCCAAGATAATCCTCTCTGGGCCAATTAAGTTTTTTTTATAGCCTGGCAACTACAACCTGCTGCTGTTTTCGTTTAATGGATTAGCGCGTTTTGCATTGTTTCAAAATTCCTATCACACTGGCACGTGCTTAAAAGTTCTTTCGTGTCGCCACGTGATTAAAAACCCTCTCTACTACGGGTGCTTAAGTCTTTCTACCGCCACGTGTTTTTTTATTTTATTTTAGCTTTCTTCTTACTACACTGTGTCGTCTCCTCGTGCCACGGCTTGGTCATTTGCATAGGTAGGATGTCGCCGCTGTACCATAAGTGTCGGTGGCTCCGTTACATAGCTTCCCATTCCCACAAATGATTTAGAATAATTAATTAAAAATATGACTAAATAAATACAAACAAAACGTATTCTTTTCAAGAAGAATATGCAAATTAGTTAACATTGCGACTGATAGCGCATATACCTAAGCAATATAATAAAAGTCGTGTGTATTCGTGTAATAACTCTACAATATTTTAATAAGTAATCATTTTACATTTTATTTTAGTCGATACAGTTTTAAAAGACGGCTTTAACAAATAACGATCGAAAGTTATTCGTTTCGAAACTTGTTTTATTATTTCTTTCTATGAAAAAAAAAACACGAATTTTATAGAATAGATCGGGCCCCATGCTAATGAAGCCACACATGACTTCTGTTGCCGGGGTTCGAATCACTCCACTGGCATGAATTGTGACAGCCTGCACTGATGATTCATGAAAGGATGAAACACTTGTGTATGTAGGCATTTAATTTTTATAGTAAACAGTTTTATATATAGCATAGTGCATTTGCTTCAGGTGGAAAGATTAAAAAAGAGCGAATATTAGGTATATGTTGTTCATATGTGTTCAGCGGTTGTCATTAAGGAAAAAAGCTTTTTTTTATTATTAAGATGTCCTAATAATTGTGAAGTATAATTGATCCTTTATCCTATTACTTCTACTATTGCTCAACTCTCATTTCTGCTTAACATTTTCTTTTATTAACATCCGACAAGTGCAAAAGTATGTATAGCAGCAAGAAAAACGACAGTGGATAAGTTGGTAACGACACAAATCGAGACAATCATAAGATCCAAGGTAATGAAGAAAGATATAATCCAGACCTACACAATGGCCTATATCTATATATCTAGAAAAGTGAAAGTGTCTGTCTGTCTGTCTGTGTACATTTGCCTACATAATAACTCTGTGAATTTTCAGTTTACAGGCTCGAAATTTGATATACAGGGTAGTGAGATTTGGGAAAATGGGTCTAAGTTAATAACTTTATTTGAGCCCAAAACAGTAAATGTCATAGTATGGGTCAAAGTTTAAAAAAAATTGACCTCACGGTCTCTACCAAATTACGCAGACAATTTCTGGTCTAAACATAAGAAATTTTATATAAAGGGTATTAAGCGGTAGAGCAAGCTTTTTAATCGGTTTGGGTGGAAAATTTGAGCTACAAATATATAAATCTATGTATGTATGTATGTTTGCATGTCTGCCTAACTTTTGACAGAGGCGACGGATTTTCACAAGATCAGTATCATTTTGAGCTCGACCCTTCAGACGACAAATACCGAAAAAATTGCTAAAAACATTAATTTCTTCACCTTCAACTGGGCACTTTTCTACAGGGAGGGAGCGCTTTTTTCGCCGATATTTTCGAAAGTCATCCCCTCTTTTCGATTGTGTAGCCTTAATTTAAAACTACGTATCTTCCGGTTTGGCGGTAGTAGTCGTAACAGCAAAGAAGTCACGTTTTTTTCACGTTCTTTTCCTCCTTCGCGATACGGGTTTTAGCCTGCCTTCCTACTATCACTTTTTGTTTCTTTTGCTCAACACACACCTCCAAACACCCGAGAAACATCGGGCACCCATTACTTTAAAAGATAAATTATATAAGAAATTTTTCGGTAAACAATATCCAATAAACTTTTCAGAAAAAAATCTTTCGCACAGTACTCTTATAAAAATATTACAATATGCAATAGATTTTACGTAATAGCGTGTTATGGAATACTTCATTGAACTTCATGGAATATTATTTCCCTTTTTCCTTCATTGAACTTCATGGAATATTCTGTATTTAATCTTCTTTTAGGCTTTTCATGGAGTTTTTTCAGTTTTTGTAGTAAATAGCAAAATTTATGACTGCCTATGTACATTATTTTACTAAAACCTTTTTCCTCTTATGATAAAAGAAATTTATTGAAAATCCATGGATTAAGGAACACATCTCAATTTCTAGTATTCTTAGTTGGATAATAAAGTTGCTGTAAATTTTTTTAGTTTATAAAAGATTTTCATTTACTAGAATTTAATTCTAAAATGTCTAGTCTTTATACCGTAATGGCTCTCATTTGGGCGGTCGGTTTTCGATCCTCACGAGGCAGTTGTCTGTCTAGCCGCACTGATGAGCTGTGAAACAGCGAAATAGTACTGTATGTGGATGACTATAATGCTCCCTATCTTGGGTTGAGCATATTAGGAAGTGATATACAAACTGCCATTAGCGTATTAAGCGACGCTCTTTGTGTAAACGAATCGAGCAGAGACATTTGGACGATGTCAAAACATCGTTAATTCATTAGCCTCACAACAGCAGCCGTATAGCGTATTGGTGAGAAGCCTTGAATGTCATCTGGGCGGCCAGCTTTCGATCCTGGCTTGAGGCAGTTGCCTGATGAGCACTGTATGTGGATGACTAATGAAAACGAGAAGATTGAGTTTTTTTTTGTATCAGTGATAAAAAGGACGGATGGGAAATATTTAATGAAGATTAAGAAAAAAATATAGATATAGGTTTCGCCCTCACTTTTCAAAAGCCAAATCGAGGGTTTTTTTTTAATTTTATTATTATAGAGAAACAGATTTAAACGTGGGGAGCGACTAAAATAAAATCAAATTATCGGGGGGGGGGGAGGAAGAAAAAATGGGGTAACGACTAAAATAAATCTATTATGATAGTTGTACAATAGGGGAGAAAACGCCTTAGAGACAAATCACGCCCAAACCCAAAAGACAATCCTTCTGCTTACAGAGAGAAGGTCTCTTTAACTGAACGTGAATAGTCTCCAATGGCTTCAAATGAAATAACGATATAATTTCCATAGCCAGATAACACCGCAGCTCATAAGAGCCATGACACTTACAAGCCGGAAGTAGAAGACTAGTTTTTCCCTCATTTGGACTCATCAGTTAGACATATCGGAACTCGGGATTTGAAAGCCGAGCATCTTGCGGGTTTCTAATTCCGAGTTCGAATGTTTTTAACTGATGAGCCCAAATCGAGTCTTGGACTTCCGGTTTGTTGGCTGCCATAGATCTTGTGAGCTTCAACGTTGTCTGGCTGTGGAATAATTATATACTCTATCACATTCAGAATATATATAATAAGTATATTATCTTTTATTAATAATAAATCCTATTTAAAAAGTCAAACTTCTACACAGTAGTCCACTGTGTAGGAAAGCGTCCCATAATATATTTCGAGGAAAGTCATCCTCGTAAATAGCGGGTGTATCTAATCTCCTAAAAACCGTGTGGACTAGAGCTTGTGAATATTTTAAACTATTTGACAAAGATTATTTTCCTCAAAATCTATTATGGAACAGTTTCAGTGTAAAAAATGTCTCTTTTCAAGTAAGAGGGACACAAATTTCAAGTTAGATACATTAAAATTACATATGTATATATATATACACATATATATATATATATATATATATATATATATATATATGATTGCAACGTCTTGCCAGACGAGTGCCACTTACTCAGGCACTTAAAGTCCATGACCCCAAATTCCTGAGGGAGTATCTATACAAAGATGATGTTACAGTCTTAGCTTTGTACGACAGCTAAGTTTCTCTCTCGGTTCAAAATGTTGAGATCCAGCAACAAGCAAAAGCAAGATAGCCAGCAACAAATTAAACTGCAAACAAGCCTAATGCGGGTACTGGTCTCCCGCTTTATGTTTTTTTAAATCAGGGATTTGCTTCTCCAAGAAAGGTTGCCTTCACCACGGCTTACAGGAGCCCTCTCCACCCCCAACACATATATACATACACACAAATATACACGGTGCTAGTTGGCCGTTGACCCCGAAAAAGGGTTCATTCGCCCCTTTGAAACGTCTTGTTTTTAATCCTTCAGGGAGACTAGCCGCCTTCCTCACCAAACAAGTCTGGTGGGGAACCGGTTTTGTCGCCGGTTACCCGACCATGAGGCAGGTAGTACTGGGTTACATGGTATCAGTAGCATATGACATGACCTTACAATATATATATATATATATATATATATATATATATATATATATAGAGAGAGAGAGAGAGAGAGAGAGAGAGAATTTAACTCATTTTTGCATTTCTTCGTCACCACCGACAGCTTTCTGTTTCTTTCATAGTAATAGGCTTCTAACCATTCTCTAAAAACAAACTGACAATGCTTCAAGCGAATTAATTTCTATCTGTTTCTATCTATAACTCGCTTTATTTCTAATTCGCACTCTATTTTCCTCTCAATATACGACTCGTTATCTTCCTATTAATCTATCACTCTCCCTTTTCTTTTATTCTATCACTTTCTCTCTTCTACTCTATAAAACCGCCCCTTCTCATCTTTCTGTTATTCGCTCTTTTTCTTTTATCTCTCAATCTCTAACACTTCTATTCTATCACCCGCACTTTTTCTCCTCCCATCTTTCTCTGTAATATTATATCAATCTTTCTTTTTATCTACAACTTGGCCTTCGGGCCAAGATCAAAGTGACCACATACTGCACCAACACTAGACACCGCACTAACACCAACACCAACATCAGACACCGCACCAACACCAACACCAACATCAGACACCGCACCAACACCAGACACTGCACCAACACCAGACACTGCACCAACACCAGACACTGCACCAACACCAACACCAGACACCGCATCAACACCAACACCAGACATCACACAAACACCAGACACCGCACCAACACCAACACCAGACACCACACAGACACTCGTCCCCACACCAATGCAAATTGAGCCGCCATCCCAGAAAGAAAAGAATGAACCCGGGAGGGGGAGAGACCCTTCAGATTCTCCCACTTACGGACTCACTCCAACAGGGACTCTCGCCCTCGAAACGAGAGAGGAACTTTGTTCTGTAGACCCCCTGTCTGTGGCAATGGGCGTACCACACCGGCAGAGAAAAAATTTAAAACCTCTGCTGGACTGCCAACAGATAGGGGGAAAAGACGTTAATGTCCCCTCTAATTTCCCGGACGCCCCACGGCTAACAACTTTCGTCAGGCTTCCTGAGGCCTGCAAAACCAACGTGTGGACAATGCTGGAAGCCGCTGAAGGGGCTGGTCCGGGAATTGAACTGATTAGGAAAAATGACCCTTCCCTTGAGGAACTCGCAAAACAATGCAAGGGAAGGGCCCCAGTGTTGGTCCATCCGTCACTCTATAGGGCCCTTAAATTGACTTACCCTTTGGATGTCGGCGGCATTGTGAGAGAAGGTCAGGACATGAAAAACCTGACCACCTTGAGCATTGCACACAACGTCGGTGTCCTTTCCCCGGCTGACTTCGGAGCTGAGTGTAACACACCTTAAGGTAGGTACCATGGCTTTGAATTTGGCTAGTCTGAATGCGAGGGGCTTGAGATCATCGGGCCGGGCGGCTCGCCTCCGGCACGACCTCTTGTCCCTGGGAGTGGATGTCGCTGCGATTCAGGAGACGCATTTCGTTTCCTCTGTGGACTGTCAGGTGCTGGCCCGAGACTTTGAGGTTTTCTCAGCATATGGCAGCCCGCGGGGGAAGGGAGTTTCCGTGCTGGTTAAACGTACCCTGTCGGCGACGGTCGACGTTGTCCATAGAGATGCAGTGGGTAGGCTGGTTGTGGCCGATGTTGCCGTAAAAGATTCTGTGTTTCGGGTGATTGCGGTTCATGCGCCCAGCACCGCTCGTGAGAGGGTCTCATTCTTCAGTCAGCTTGACGCGTTTGTAGATTGTCGGAAGCGGGTAGTGCTAATGGGGGATTGGAATTCCATCTTAGACCCCGACATAGATAAGGTAGGAGGCGGAGCTAGAGGATCGGAGAGGTGCGAGTCCAGCCTGGCTGATCTGATGGCTAGATGCGGTCTGGTCGACAGGTTTCGGGTCGAGCATCCAGGGCGGGAGATGTGGACGTGGACCAATAGTGTTTCCTCCTATCCAAATACTTATTTGGACAGGATGTTAGTTAGGAGAGGCGAAGTAGACTTCTTATCTTGTCCCACGTTCACTTGGCTAGGCCAGACGGACCATAAATTAGTTATGGCCCGGCTGAAGCTAGGAAATAGGCCTAAGTTAGCGGGGTACTGGAAGTTAAACACCTCCCTTCTGGAGATACAAGACTTCCAAGATCAGTTAAGAGAATTGATTAAAAAGGCACTAGTGGGGGCGGTTACCGGGAGTAAGTGGTGGTTAGGTCTCAAAGCCAAGATCAGAAGCTTCTCCGTCAAGTATGCCCAGCGCCTCGCACTAGATAAGGCCAAGACGAAGAAGAAGCTAGAGCAGAAACTAGCCCAGGCTACGGGGGAGGGTGATAGGGTTAGTCAGGAACTAGCTAAGCAGGACCTTCTACGCGAGACTAGCAAGCGTTACGAAGGCCAAGTAGTTAGAGCTAGGCTTAGAAAGATAGGCAACGAAGCAGTCAATTCTGATGCAGACGTGCGCCGTGAGGTTTCTAGGCGTGGCTCGGACAAATACATTGCAAAAATCAAACATCCGAATGGACGCACCCTGGAATCGACTCGGGAGATCTGCGAGGGGTTTCGAGAACATTTCGAGGAGCGTTTTACGCAGCAGCCCGATCTTCCGGTCCTTGAGTTTAGCGACTATTTGGCCGACTCTCCCCGCCTCGAGGCGGCTAGAGCGGCTAGTTGCGAGGGCCGGGTGACGGAGCGGGAGGTCTTTACTGCGCTGAAGCAGGTCAGCTGTGACAGATCGCCAGGACTTGATGGTCTGCCATACGAACTGTACTTGAGGCTGTCGCCCATGTTTCTGCCTCTTCTGACGGATATGTTCAACCATTGGTTTGCTCAGGGATCCATCCCAGGGCAGGTGACCAAGGGAGTGATCACATTGCTGAAGAAAGGTGACGGGCATGGAGGGGAAGAGTTAGACGACTACAGGCCCATAACTCTGCTAAACACAGAGTTGAAGATTTTGGCCAAGGTCCTGTCGAATCGGCTGCAGGTTGTTATCGACGAGTTGGTTGAACCGGAACAGAACTACGCTGTGAAGGGGAGATCGATTCAGAACAACTTGCACCTGATCCGCATGATCCTAGAGGGGGGAATAGATGACGACACGGAAGCCGCGCTGATAAACTTAGATCAGTCCAAAGCTTTCGATAGGGTCGACCATCGTTTCCTGGCATCTGTCTTAGAGGCCGCCGGTTTTAAACCGGACTTTTGCAAGTGGATCTCCATAATGTATCGACAGCCCATGGCTGTCGTGCAAGTGAACGGAAAGCGCTCGAAACCCTTTGTTATCTCTCGGTCGGTTCGTCAGGGTTGTCCGCTGTCGCCCCTGCTTTATGTCCTGGCTTTGGAGTCTCTTCTCCGCAAGCTGAGACATGGGGAGGCAAATTCGGCCCTGCGCGGAATGGCTCTGCCTGGCGGCTCAGCTGCTAAGGTATCCGCGTTCGCCGATGATGTCACGATCTTCGTGTCGGGCTTCAGAGACATTGAGGTCGTGTCGGAGGCACTCACACAGTACGAAAGAATTACAGGGGCCAAGATAAACCGCAACAAGTCGGTAGGACTGCGGTTGGGCGCATGGAGTGGCAACGCAAACCTCCCTGCGCCCTTCAGCTGGACAGATGGCCCGGTCCGGATCCTCGGCGTGTGGTTCGGACCGGGTCTCCAGCTTGACAAGAATTTGTTGGAGGTACGGTCAAAGGTGGAGGCTGCAGTCAATTCGTGGCTTCCTAGGAAACTTTCCTTAAAGGGTAGAGCTGAGGCGTGCGCCACTTACGTCTTTCCTCTCATCCTTTACCGACTGGCCGTACTTCCCCTGCCTGCACAACACCTAAAAGCTCTTGTCGAACTCTTGTCCTCGCTCCTTTGGGACAGAGGAAGACACTGGGTGAGCAGACAGGTCTGTATTCAACGTCCGTGTGAGGGAGGCTTGGGAATGCCGGACTTGAAGTGTCATCGAGATGCTGAGAGGCTGGCCTTCCTGAGCCACTATATGCAGGAGGACCAACCGTGGCACCCCGTGGTTACTGCCGCCTTCCCCGACCTCGTTCTCGACCCTTCCATCGAGAGCCGTCGCAGGCCGCGGGGAGAATCTGCCTACATGAAAGAGTGCCGAGCCGCGCTAAAACGACTACCAAGGTCCAGTGACCTTGTGACTGCTACCCGTAGGGAACTCCACAGGGATCTAGTGAAGGAGGCCGCTGACGACCCGCTATGCGCGCGTTTGGGGTGGCAGCAGAGTGAGATCCGCTCCGCGTGGAGCTGGGCGCCAGGTTCGAGTCATCTGAACAATTCGGAGTTCTCTCTGACCTGGCGATTGGCCCGAAATGCACTTCCACTCAACAACATACAATGCAGTTCTGGGTTTCTGGAGTCGCCTGATTGTCCCCGTTGTGGGACAACGGCTGTGGAAACTACGGATCACGCTTTCTTCGATTGCCGCGAACTCCGCCAGTACTGGTCGTATGTCAGTGGGGTGACGGCTCGCATCGATCCTGAGCATCCTCGCCCAATTACTGTATCCAATGTTGTGGACAACGTGAGGCCGCCGTGGGACCGGGAAAGACAAATGGTCTACGTTACGATTCTGGCCGTGGCGAGAATGGTGATTTGGACGTCGCGTCTGCAAGGTTGCCGGGGGGTGTTGTCTTTTTCTGATCAAGATCTGATCGCGTTCTTTAAACACCAACTACGGGTGAAGATCAGATGTGATAGAAGAAGGCTGCATCGCGCGGCATTTGACAGAAGATGGATACATGTGGCAAGTCTGTGTGTACGAAGAGGAGCCAAATTTGAATACGTGTTCCCCGCCTAGGTGTGGAACGCGCAGTTCTGTAAAGTTAAATTAAACAAGTAGTCTCTCAGCTAGCTGAGTGTGTGTTCCATCCCTCCCCGATTAGGAAGCCTCCAAGATCCCCATCCCCTCTTACCTGCAATTTTTGTTTTCACCCCTTCCTCTAAATTTTACCCATCTTGGAGAAAAAGAAATACAAACTAACCTCCATCCCTTACCCACAAAATTTTCTTTTCTCCATTCACCCCCATCTAGAGGGCATCCCCACCTAGAGACTGACCCGCAGAAGCGAGGTTCCTTTTACAAACCTAGTGGAACGGGCAGTCTATCAACTAGACGGGGTTGGGAGGGTCCTACTAATCACCTTTTGTTTTTTTTTTTTCTTCCCCCTCCCTCGACACAAATGAATTATTGTTACCATTTTATTGTTATCTTTTTTGTTTTTACACGTCAATAAAAAATGTTTTAAAAATTGGGAGTTACTAGGACGTCCCCCAATATGAAAGGGTGAATGCGGTATTATGGTGAAAGAAGATACTAGCTGGGAGAAACTTTTGACTTTGTTTAGTTCTGGAGTGACAAGGATGACCAACGTCCCCCAAAATCCCCCCTTTTGAGATGGCCATGTGCCTAAGTTTTTTGTTCATCGTTGATTTTTTTTCTGTATTTTTTTTAACATGAATAAAAGATTTAATATCTCAAAGTGTAGTATCTGTTCTCTGATACATACACAGCGATAGGCAGTGTTGTTCTGGCGACACATTCTCGTGCCCGGCGAGCTTGTTGGGTAGCGTTCTGTCCGCACCCCCACTTGGTCTGTCTTTCTCTGCTCTCCCCCCTCACGGGGGGATCCGAGCTGATAATTTACGACCTTCCCGCGAGGGAGGGTCGGAAACACTTTCTCTCTTCCCTCCACTAACTTCCCACTCCCTCTCTCAGTTCTATCTCCCCTCTTGCCGCCTTTGGCGCCACTTCTTTTTGGCGCCAAAGTCGGCTCCCACTTTGGACGCCGACTCCACGTCACTCATTTTGGTGAATTATACAGGGAAGAGAGAGCTTTTTTCAAAAATGGACACCCCCAGCCCGGGGACCACCAATACCGATACCCCCAGCCAGGGGGCTACCACAAGAAAAACTGCTCCCCAAGAGGACGACTCCCCAACAGGGGAAGCAAAAAGCAACGGGGCATACCGCCCGGACACTAAACCGAAGGACGCCCCCCAGAAGGGAGAAAACTCACCAGCAGCTCCCCAAGAGGGCGACTCCCCACAAAGGGGAGAAAAAACAATGTTGGACAGGGCATCCCGCTCTGACAACAAAAATCAAGAGGCAGTAGCCCCAAAGGACGATAAGAGAGACAGTGCTCCCCAGGAGGGCTACTGCCCCAAAAGGGGAGCAAATCAAGAAAACGAGGGGGCATACAGCCTAGACCTCCCCAAAACAAAAGGGGCAAAAGCTCCCAAGGACAATAAAGAGGACAATGCTCCCCAGGAGGCCGACTCCCCAAAAAGGGAAGTATTTCCTGGAAGAAGTATAGAGGAGGGAGAGTCGGTCCCAAAGGAAAGCGGAAAGGGAAATGCCCCTCAAAATAGCAACCCTTCCGCCAAGGAACAGCAAAAACAGTCCAACCTCACCAAAGATCCAACACCAACAAGCTAAACATCCCGGTATTATACCTGTACCAGAGGAGCTACGCCATGTGGGACATCCTCCTACCCACCAAGGAAGATGCGGAGAGACTCTCCCTACAGGAAATTAAGTATGGGAGAATAAAACTAAAGCCCTAATACCAGGGCAGGACAAGGACCCGGGTGCAGGTATTCAATGTACCTATGCAAATATCAGCAGAAATCCTGGGATCCTTCTTCACACAGTTCGGCGAGGTGGAAAAAATAACCCCAGTGCGGTCGAAAACCGGCATGCACTTGGGCAGCTACACTGTGGCCATGAGGCTAAAGAAAGAAGGCTTCCAGGCGATACCAGCACAGCTGACATTTAAGGAGGCAACTATGACAGTAGTAGTGGAGGGGCGTCGTCCGCACTGCTGGTTCTGCCAAAAACAGGGTCACATGGCCAAGAACTGCCCTCAAAGGTCAACTCCTACTCAAGTGACACTAAAGGCGGTCCCAACCTCTGAGACAGCACCAGTGTCCAAACAGGCTGTCACAACTCCTGCAACCAGAGCACCAACCCCAGCACCGAGGAAACCCAAAACTGTGCAGGAGGCCAAAGGGGAGGAATGGATCACGGTAATGAGGCGGAAATGGAAGCCCACAATCCCATCTGCCACCGTCCCACAACCAACCCAACAACTGAGGCAGCAACAACAACAGCAGCCTCCACAACAGCCGCAGCAACAGCCATGGCAGCAGACACAGCAGCAGCAGCCAAACCAGCCATTGAACCAGCCGCAGCAACAACATCAGCTGCCGCGGCCAATGCCACAACCAATGCCACGAAAACAGTGGCAACAACAAAAACAGCAGCAGCAGCAGCAACAGCCAGAACAGCAGCAGCGGCAACAAAAATGGCTGCAGCAACCAGAAAAGCAACAGCACCAACCGGAGAAACAACAACTAGAGGAGCAGCAACAACCAACGGTCCCCACACCAATTGAGACGGGGATCAAGCGAAAGAAAACACTGCTCCTCTGAGGATGAATCTGCTAGTGAGAGGGAGAGGAACTCAACCTCACCACTCCCCGGTTCATTCAAAAGAATAAAAAAGAAAAGGAAAGGGGAAGAAAAGGCAGCCCCCACTCCCTGTGAGCATACACCACCTCTAACAACAACACAACCCACTTCCACCCCCATACCACATACTGCACCAACACTAGACACCGCACTAACACCAACACCAACATCAGACACCGCACCAACACCAGACACTGCACCAACACCAGAAACTGCACCAACACCAACACCAGACACCGCACCAACACCAACACCAGACACCACATCAACACCAGACACCGCACCAACACCAACACCAACACCAGACACCACACCAACACCAGACACCGCACCAACACCAACACCAGACACCACACAGACACTCGTCCCCACACCAATGCAAATTGAGCCGCCATCCCAGAAAGAAAAGAATGAACCCGGGAGGGGGAGAGACCCTTCAGATTCTCCCACTTACGGACTCACTCCAACAGGGACTCTCGCCCTCGAAACGAGAGAGGAACTTTGTTTTGTAGACCCCCTGTCTGTGGCAATGGGCTTACCACACCGGCAGAGAAAAAATTTAAAACCTCTGCTGGACTTCCAACAGATAGGGGGAAAAGACGTAAATGTCCCCTCTAATTTCCCGGACGCCCCACGGCTAACAACTTTCGTCAGGCTTCCTGAGGCCTGCAAAACCAACGTGTGGACAATGCTGGAAGCCGCTGAAGAGGCTGGTCCGGGAATTGAACTGATTAGGAAAAATGACCCTTCCCTTGAGGAACTCGCAAAACAATGCAAGGGAAGGGTCCCAGTGTTGGTCCATCCGTCACTCTATAGGGCCCTTAAATTGACTTACCCTTTGGATGTCGGCGGCATTGTGAGAGAAGGTCAGGACATGAAAAACCTGACCACCTTGAGCATTGCACACAACGTCGGTGTCCTTTCCCCGGCTGACTTCGGAGCTGAGTGTAACACACCTTAAGGTAGGTACCATGGCTTTGAATTTGGCTAGTCTGAATGCGAGGGGCTTGAGATCATCGGGCCGGGCGGCTCGCCTCCGGCACGACCTCTTGTCCCTGGGAGTGGATGTTGCTGCGATTCAGGAGACGCATTTCGTTTCCTCTGTGGACTGTCAGGTGCTGGCCCGAGACTTTGAGGTTTTCTCAGCATATGGCAGCCCGCGGGGGAAGGGAGTTTCCGTGTTGGTTAAACGTACCCTGTCGGCGACGGTCGACGTCGTCCATAGAGATGCGGTGGGTAGGCTGGTTGTGGCCGATGTTGCCGTAAAAGATTCTGTGTTTCGGGTGATTGCGGTTCATGCGCCCAGCACCGCTCGTGAGAGGGTCTCATTCTTCAGTCAGCTTGACGCGTTTGTAGATTGTCGGAAGCGGGTAGTGCTAATGGGGGATTGGAATTCCATCTTAGACCCCGACATAGATAAGGTAGGAGGCGGAGCTAGAGGATCGGAGAGGTGCGAGTCCAGCCTGGCTGATCTGATGGCTAGATGCGGTCTGGTCGACAGGTTTCGGGTCGAGCATCCAGGGCGGGAGATGTGGACGTGGACCAATAGTGTTTCCTCCTATCCAAATACCTATTTGGACAGGATGTTAGTTAGGAGAGGCGAAGTAGACTTCTTATCTTGTCCCACGTTCACTTGGCTAGGCCAGACGGACCATAAATTAGTTATGGCCCGGCTGAAGCTAGGAAATAGGCCTAAGTTAGCGGGGTACTGGAAGTTAAACACCTCCCTTCTGGAGATACAAGACTTCCAAGATCAGTTAAGAGAATTGATTAAAAAGGCACTAGTGGGGGCGGTTACCGGGAGTAAGTGGTGGTTAGGTCTCAAAGCCAAGATCAGAAGCTTCTCCGTCAAGTATGCCCAGCGCCTCGCACTAGATAAGGCCAAGACGAAGAAGAAGCTAGAGCAGAAACTAGCCCAGGCTACGGGGGAGGGTGAAAGGGTTAGTCAGGAACTAGCTAAGCAGGACCTTCTACGTGAGACTAGCGAGCGTTACGAAGGCCAAGTAGTTAGAGCTAGGCTTAGAAAGATAGGCAACGAAGCAGTCAATTCTGATGCAGACGTGCGCCGTGAGGTTTCTAGGCGTGGCTCGGACAAATACATTGCAAAAATCAAACATCCGAATGGACGCACCCTGGAATCGACTCGGGAGATCTGCGAGGGGTTTCGAGAACATTTCGAGGAGCGTTTTACGCAGCAGCCCGATCTTCCGGTCCTTGAGTTTAGCGACTATTTGGCCGACTCTCCCCGCCTCGAGCGGCTAGAGCGGCTGGTTGCGAGGGCCGGGTGACTGAGCAGGAGGTCTTTACTGCGCTGAAGCAGGTCAGCTGTGACAGATCGCCAGGACTTGATGGTCTGCCATACGAACTGTACTTGAGGCTGTCGCCCATGTTTCTGCCTCTTCTGACGGATATGTTCAACCATTGGTTTGCTCAGGGATCCATCCCAGGGCAGGTGACCAAGGGAGTGATCACATTGCTGAAGAAAGGTGACGGGCATGGAGGGGAAGAGTTAGACGACTACAGGCCCATAACTCTGCTAAACACAGAGTTGAAGATTTTGGCCAAGGTCCTGTCGAATCGGCTGCAGGTTGTTATCGACGAGTTGGTTGAACCGGAACAGAACTACGCTGTGAAGGGGAGATCGATTCAGAACAACTTGCACCTGATCCGCATGATCCTAGAGGGGGGAATAGATGACGACACGGAAGCCGCGTTGATAAACTTAGATCAGTCCAAAGCTTTCGATAGGGTCGACCATCGTTTCCTGGCATCTGTCTTAGAGGCCGCCGGTTTTAAACCAGACTTTTGCAAGTGGATCTCCATAATGTATCGACAGCCCATGGCTGTCGTGCAAGTGAACGGAAAGCGCTCGAAACCCTTTGTTATCTCTCGGTCGGTTCGTCAGGGTTGTCCGCTGTCGCCCCTGCTTTATGTCCTGGCTTTGGAGCCTCTTCTCCGCAAGCTGAGACATGGGGAGGCAAATTCGGCCCTGCGCGGAATGGCTCTGCCTGGCGGCTCAGCTGCTAAGGTATCCGCGTTCGCCGATGATGTCACGATCTTCGTGTCGGGCTTCAGAGACATTGAGGTCGTGTCGGAGGCACTCACACAGTACGAAAGAATTACAGGGGCCAAGATAAACCGCAACAAGTCGGTAGGACTGCGGTTGGGCGCATGGAGTGGCAACGCAAACCTCCCTGTGCCCTTCAGCTGGACAGATGGCCCGGTCCGGATCCTCGGCGTGTGGTTCGGACCGGGTCTCCAGCTTGACAAGAATTGGTTGGAGGTACGGTCAAAGGTGGAGGCTGCAGTCAATTCGTGGCTTCCTAGGAAACTTTCCTTAAAGGGTAGAGCTGAGGCGTGCGCCACTTACGTCTTTCCTCTCATCCTTTACCGACTGGCTGTACTTCCCCTGCCTGCACAACACCTAAAAGCTCTTGTCGAACTCTTGTCATCGCTCCTTTGGGACAGAGGAAGACACTGGGTGAGCAGACAGGTCTGTATTCAACGTCCGTGTGAGGGAGGCTTGGGAATGCCGGACTTGAAGTGTCATCGAGATGCTGAGAGGCTGGCCTTCCTGAGCCACTATATGCAGGAGGACCAACCGTGGCACCCCGTGGTTACTGCCGCCTTCCCCGACCTCGTTCTCGACCCTTCCATCAAGAGCCGTCGCAGGCCGCGGGGAGAATCTGCCTACATGAAAGAGTGCCGAGCCGCGCTAAAACGACTACCAAGGTCCAGTGACCTTGTGACTGCTACCCGTAGGGAACTCCACAGGGATCTAGTGAAGGGGGCCGCTGACGACCCGCTATGCGCGCGTTTGGGGTGGCAGCAGAGTGAGATCCGCTCCGCGTGGAGCTGGGCGCCAGGTTCGAGTCATCTGAACAATTCGGAGTTCTCTCTGACCTGGCGATTGGCCCGAAATGCACTTCCACTCAACAACATACAATGCAGTTCTGGGTTTCTGGAGTCGCCTGATTGTCCCCGTTGTGGGACAACGGCTGTGGAAACTACGGATCACGCTTTCTTCGATTGCCGCGAACTCCGCCAGTACTGGTCGTATGTCAGTGGGGTGACGGCTCGCATCGATCCTGAGCATCCTCGCCCAATTACTGTATCCAATGTTGTAGACAACGTGAGGCCGCCGTGGGACCGGGAAAGACAAATGGTCTACGTTACGATCCTGGCCGTGGCGAGAATGGTGATTTGGACGTCGCGTCTGCAAGGTTGCCGGGGGGTGTTGTCTTTTTCTGATCAAGATCTGATCGCGTTCTTTAAACACCAACTACGGGTGAAGATCAGATGTGATAGAAGAAGGCTGCATCGCGCGGCATTTGACAGAAGATGGATACATGTGGCAAGTCTGTGTGTACGAAGAGGAGCCAAATTTGAATACGTGTTCCCCGCCTAGGTGTGGAACGCGCAGTTCTGTAAAGTTAAATTAAACAAGCAGTCTCTCAGCTAGCTGAGTGTGTGTTCCATCCCTCCCTGATTAGGAAGCCTCCAAGATCCCCATCCCCTCTTACCTGCAATTTTTGTTTTCACCCCTTCCTCTAAATTTTACCCATCTTGGAGAAAAAGAAATACAAACTAACCTCCATCCCTTACCCACAAAAATTTTCTTTTCTCCATTCACCCCCATCTAGAGGGCATCCCCACCTAGAGACTGACCCGCAGAAGCGAGGTTCCTTTTACAAACCTAGTGGAACGGGCAGTCTATCAACTAGACGGGGTTGGGAGGGTCCTACTAATCACCTTTTGTTTTTTCTTCCCCGTCCCTCGACACAAATGAATTATTGTTACCATTTTATTGTTATCTTTTTTGTTTTTACACGTCAATAAAAAATGTT
Organism: Euprymna scolopes; assembly: GCF_053919585.1. Taxonomy (NCBI): domain Eukaryota; kingdom Metazoa; phylum Mollusca; class Cephalopoda; order Sepiida; family Sepiolidae; genus Euprymna; species Euprymna scolopes. Next base: position 155,180,592 of record NC_136489.1, read on the forward strand.
TTAAAAATTGGGAGTTACTAGGACGTCCCCCAATATGAAAGGGTGAATGCGGTATTATGGTGAAAGAAGATACTAGCTGGGAGAAACTTTTGACTTTGTTTAGTTCTGGAGTGACAAGTATGACCAACGACCCCCAAAATCCCCCCTTTTGAGTTGGCCATGTGCCTAAGTTTTTTGTTCATCGTTGATTTTTTTTTCTGTATTTTTTTAACATGAATAAAAGATTTAATATCTCAAAGTGTAGTATCTGTTCTCTCAGTTACTAAACTTGACCCACCACCGGGCTTTCGGGCTAGGTTAAGGTGTTTTTTCTTACTAACCTTTGTTAGCAAGGACCGACCCCCTCCTTTGGGGAGTCAGGACCTAGAGGACCGACTCCACATTTGTGGGAGCTTGGACCCGGAAACCGATCCCCTCTTTTGGGAGACTGGAATCTCGGGACCAACACCACTATCGCTGGTAGTTGAGACCTTCTTTTTTCATTTGTTGTTTTTGCATGTTGTTTTTTCTTCGTTCCGGTCTCTTCCCTCTAGAGACAGGGGATGGTCTAATTTCTCCACACTTAATTGCCTGAGCAGCACTCTGACCTGCCAGGCCCAAACTTTGTCTATCTTCGCTGCTTTCCCAGTGGATCGAGCAGACAGGGTTCTCTTTCTCGCTTCCGTTGGGGTAGTTAGTGGGTAGGGTGACGTGGGGTAGGGCGGGTGCTTCGTTTCTGCTCCCCTCTGTGGGCAGGGATGCCTATCCCCTCTCTCTCTTAATTGCGACGCGGCACTCTGACCCGCTAGCACCCACTGCGTCTTTCTTCTCTGCTCTCCCCCCCTCGCGGGGGGATCTGAGCTGCTAACCCGACATCCCCGTGAGGGGAAGTCAAAAACTCTAATTTCTTCAAAGTCCGCTCCTCCCCCTCCTCCCCCTCCATTCCCCTGGGTTTTCTTTTCCCCCACTACACTTTGGTCCGCGTCAGTGGCCAGTGCAACCGCCATGATGCCAGGCAGGAGGGGTACGTCACCCCAAATGCGCAGCATCTCAACTGCTAACGACTCCCTATGTGAGGGAGCTGATGCATCTCCCGGCGAGACGGCGCCAGGAAACAAGGTAGGGCCCCGGCGCACGGCGACCTTGGAAGAAAGCGGGAGGGTAGGGCCGCAGCCCGCGGCGACCCCCCGAAAAGCACCTGCAACCGCTCCCCACGAGGGCAACCCAGCGGAAAAAGCTGCCGTTAAGTCACTAGCTGGGGAAAGTGCAGAACCCAGCCAACCAGCTGCACCCCAGGACGTCAGAACCAAGGGAGGAAGACCGGGGAACCCATCCCCCGCTCCCCCAAAGGGCGACTCCCCAACCGGAAAGGAGGAAAACAGCACCGCGGACCAAACCGAGGCGCTGGATGAAGATGTAATAGCCTCCATCTGCTCACTATTCGGCGGGGAAGACAGTGATTGGCCCCCCAACACTCCCCAAGAGGACCAAATATGGAAAAGGGGTGACTCTCCGGCCAGTGGTAACAAAAGCAAGCTGGAAGGAGAGACACCCTTGACAGTACCCACCAAGGCTCCAGCTGAGAACATGGCACCAGAAGGGGAGACACCTCCATCCCCCAAGGGGACAGCCACCCAGCTAAGGAAGAAAATAAGAAAGGGGAGCGGCCCGGAGAGCAAACCAAGCCAGGACGAAACAATGCCAAAGACACAATGGCCTACTTTGCCTGGTAACGGCCCCGTTCCGAAACCAAAAATGCCCATAACAATGGAGAGCCCCACAACACCAGCTACGCCCCCCAACCCGAGTCCAGCTGACACCCACCAGGATGGAGGACCGGCATGGGGCCCCAAAGAGCAGCAAGGGAAGTTGACGCCCGAAGACTACAGAGCACTCTTCGACTCCACTTACAAGGAGTATACCCAGGGGAACAACATCCAACCCCTCCCGGGTCAAGTGGAAGTTCTGGAGAAAAGAGTGCTCTCGCTGATAACTTCAGACACCAAGACAAGGGGTCTGACGGGCGTCAACAAGGACACCATGATGAACGTGTTGCTGGAGCAGAACATTCCCGCCAACTACATCTGTAGAAGGAGTTACGCACAGTGGGATGTTCTGCTCCCCACCTCCGAAGACGCAGTCAGGCTGTCCAGAACCTGCCATCAGAGCAGGAACATAAAGCTCCAACCCATCTATATGAACAAGAGGAGAGCAAATGTTTCTGCTCTAAACGTCCCCTGCTATATGGAGGCCAAACAACTGGGGGCTATCCTAAGCCAGTATGGAGACGTAGAGGAAGTCACCCCGGTCCGTGGATTAAGAAACATCATGACCGGGGACTACAAAGTACAGATGGTCCTGGACAAGGCTGGATTCTACGCCATCCCAGCCACACTCAAGTTCGGAGAGTGGACACTCTCCCTTATAGTGGAAGGGAGGAGGCCTCATTGCTGGCTGTGCACACAACAAGGGCATATGGCGAAGGACTGTCCAAAGAGGAATGGAGGGAAGAAGCCCACAAAAGCGGCGGGAACAAGCGTGACAACAAATCAAGCCGCTGCTCCCGCGCCGGCCGCAAATCCTCCAGAGGCACCGACAGGCTGGGTGATGGTCGTAAAGAAAGGCAAGATCAACAAACAGCCATCCTTGCAGACAGTCACCCAAGACCAAGAACAACCGAAGAGCGAGACGGAGAAAATGGACACACAGACACCCTCCTCCTCAAACAAGAGGAAACTACCAGAATCTGAGGAGGAGGCCGCGTCAGAGGCAGAGGAAGAGACAACAACAGTCTCTATGGCCCTGAGCGCAACAGAGATCAGGAGGGCCAGGAGGAGGAAAAGCCGCAAGACACGCGCAAACCCTCCTACCCCCACTGAGACTGAGAAGGACTCCCTCGCAACAACAACACAGGATGAGCCCCCTGTGATCCCAACACCCCAGCAACCCGATCAACCTTCCCCCTCTCCTATAAAGGCCCCAAGAAACTCTTCCCGCCCCTCATCCCGTGACAGGAGCCAAAAAGAAGAAAACGAGCAGGCTACCCCCTCCCCAAGCGCTCAGCCTCCCCATCAACCAAAAGAGGTCCCCTCCCCCACTCCCAAAGTCCGCACTGAACGGACCAAAAAGCTCCCCTTCCTGCCAGGAAGCAGGATTTGTGAAACAGACCCTCTCCAACCGGCTCCGGACCTTAAAGGACAACAGAAGGTCCGGTACAATAAACTTAAAAACTTTGAAAAAGTCGGTGGAGACCTAGTAACAGACCCCACTAAATTCAAGGACGCTCCCTTGTTGACCACTTTCGTTAGGGTCAACAAGGACGCTAGGACTGGAGGAATGTGGGCAATGATTAAGGCAGCGAAGAATGCGATCCCAGGCCAGCAGCTGGTGGATAGGGACCATCCTTCACTGACCAACATTTTCTTTAAATGTGAGGGTAGAATCCCCATGTATGTACACCCATCGCTATACAGGGCACTCAAACTAACCTTCCCCCTGGACGTGGGGGGCGTGGCCAAGGATGGATCACCTTCATCGGATTTACTTACCGGCAGCCTTGGCCAGGCCTGCCATGTCCTCACTGCCCAGGATTTCAGACCCGTCTGTGACAGTGCTTGAGGTAAGTGATCATGTCTTTGAACTTGGCTACATTGAATGTGAGGGGCATCAGGTGTCGAAGCAAGGCCTCGCGCGTTGTGAGAGACTTGGTGTCCCTCAAGGTAGATATTGCCGCTATCCAGGAGACCCACTTTGTTTGTGATGGGGATTGTCAGGTGCTGGTAAACGATTACGATGTCTACTCAGCATATGGCAATACCTATAGTCGTGGAATCTCCTTGCTAGTGAGTTGCACCCTGTCAGCGTCGGTGAATGTTGTTCACGCAGGCGAGGACGGGCGGGCGCTTGTTGTTGATGTTGCTGTTAATTGTAGTGTTTTTCGGATTGTTGCTGTTTATGCTCCCAATGCTGCTGTAGAGAGGGCAACCTTTTTTCGACGGTTGGAGGGCTTCTTAGTGGATCCGGAACGGTTAGTTTTAATGGGGGATTGGAATGCAATCCTTGATCCCAAAATAGATAAGGTCGGGGGGACTAGCGGGTCGGCGTGGTGTGACAGCAGTCTGTCTGACCTGATGGCCTCGTGCGATCTCGTCGACAGATTTCGTCTGGATCATCTGGGGCGGGAGATGTGGACGTGGCATCCTGTAGTGCCTTCCCATCCAAGCACTTACTTGGATCGGATGTTAGTTAGAAGAGGCGATGTAGACTTCCTATCTTGCCCCACGTTCCACTTGCTAGGACACTCGGACCATAAACTTGTTATGGCCCGTTTGAGCTTAAGTGCTAGGCCTAAACTGGCCGGATACTGGAAGTTCAACAGCACCTTGTTGGAGCTGGAGGACTACCGGTTGAAGGTCACTGAGCTAATTCAGCGGGCTTTAGTGGGGACGGTTACAGGGAGTAAGTGGTGGTTTAGTCTCAAGGCCAAAATTAGGCGCTTCTCTGTCCAGTAAAGCCAACGCCTCGCGATAGATAAGGCTAAGGCAAAGAAGCGTTTAGAGGATAAGCTGACCCGGGCGGTGGAGGGGGGGGGACCCCCTAGAGTTAGCACTAGCTAAACAAGATCTCAACCGCTTGGCTAGCGAGCGGTATGAAGGTCAAGTAGTTAGGGCTAGGTTAAAGAAAGTTTCTAACGAGGCTGTGAATGTTGACGCTGTTGAGCGTAAGGCTGCTTTAAGGCGCGGTTCGGATGGGTACATTCGTAAAGTACATAACCTGGAAGGACACCCCTTAGTATCGACTCGGGAGATCTGCGAGGGGTTTCGGGAGCATCTATCGGTGCGCTTCACCCAACTACCCGGACTCAGGGTTGATGAGTTTGGCAGCTATTTGGCTGACTCGCCCCGCCTCACGGCGGCTCGGGCGGCTAGCTGTGATGGTCTTATTACTGAACATGAGGTCATTACTGCGTTGAAGCAGGTCGGCTATAACAAATCCCCGGGGCTTGATGGTTTACCCTACGAGTTTTACTTGAGGCTGTCGCCCATGTTGGTCCCTATTCTGAAGGATATGTTCAACCATTGGTTTGCCCAGGGTTCCATCCCTGGACAGGTGACCAAGGGTGTGATCACATTGCTGAGGAAAGGTCAACGGCATGGTGGGAGGGAAAACTTTGATGATTTTAGGCCCTTGACTCTGCTAAACACAGAGTTAAAGATTTTGGCAAAGATTCTTGCGAATCGCTTGCAGGTTGTCATCACTGACTTGATCGAACCGGATCAGACTGATGCTGTGAAGGGGAGATCGATTCAAGACAATTTGCACTTGATACGCTCGATCATAGAGGGGACAGAAGACGACGCCGAAGCCGCGCTGATCAGTTTGGATCAGTCCAAGGCATTCGATAGGGTCGACCATCGGTTCCTAGGATCTGTGCTAGAGGCCGCCGGATTTAATCCGGACTTCCGCAAGTGGATCTTTGTTCTGTATGACAGGCCGACGGTAGCGGTGCAGATCAACGGTAAGCTGTCGGAGTCATTCGCTGTCTCTCGGTCGGTGCGACAGGGTTGTCCGCTGTCGCCTCTGTTGTATGTCCTGGCGTTGGAACCCCTCCTTCGCAAGTTAAGGGACGAGGCGGCTACACCAGTCCTGCGTGGAATAGCTCTCCTTGGAGGCACACGAGCCAGGGTTTCCGCGTTCGCCGATGACGTCACCGTGTTCGTGTCTTGCCTCACGGACGTTCAAGCGGTGGTCGAGGCGCTCGCTCGATACGAAGAAGTAACAGGGGCCATCTTCAACCGTAGCAAGTCTGTTGGCCTGCGGTTGGGGGCCTGGACCGGGGTAAACTCGCTTCCAGGTATTTTCAGCTGGACCGATGGACCGGTCCGCATTCTCGGTGTCTGGTTTGGACCGGGACTTCAGCTGGAAAAGAATTGGTCGGAAGTACAGTCTAAGGTCAAATCGTCAGTAAAGACTTGGATTGGAAGGAAATTGTCCTTGAAGGGTCGGGCGGAGGCGTGTGCTACATACGTCTTTCCGCTCATCCTTTACCGTTTGTCTGTACTTCCTCTCCCTGCAGAAGACTAACCCGCTTACAAGGGCGCCTCGATTCACTTTTGTGGAATGAGGGTAAGCATTATGTCTGCAGAGAGGTCTGTGTTCAAAGTCCGAGCGAGGGAGGCCTGGGTCAGCCCAGTCTCTTGTGTCATAGAAACGCTGAGAGATTGGCTTTCCTGGGTCGTTCGCTTGAAGGAGACGCTCCTTGGGTCCCTGTGGTTGAGAACTCGTTTCCCAATCTCAAACCCAACCCTTCGGTAGAAGGTCGTCGTAGACCGAAGGGGGAGTCCAAGTTCTTCTCCGAATGCCGAACCGCTCTTAGAGCTTTGCCGGGGACCAATGTCCTCGATCAGCCAAGGAAGAGACTGTATCGGGATTTAGTGGAGGGGACCGCGAAGGATCCACTTTGTAGGCGGATGGGATGGTCGATGGAGGTTGTCCGTTCTCAATGGCGTTGGGCGCCGGGACGGGAGATTCTGAATAACTCGGAATTCTCCCTGACTTGGCGACTGGTCCGAAATGCGCTGCCCCTCTTCGACGTACTTTTCCGGTATAAAGAACATACCAGTCGCTTCTGTCCGTGCTGTGACGAACGCGAGCCCGAAACAATCGAGCACGCGTTTTTTAGTTGCAGCCGGATACAGCCCCTATTAAAGTACGTCGAGGGGGTAACAGCTCGCATCGATGCCGAGTGTCTGCTCGATCTCGACGTAGGAACTTTTGTGTACAACATGGAGCCGCCGTTCCCCAGGGAGGAAAGTTTGGTTTTCCTGGCGATCCTAGCAGTAGCGCGCATGACCATTTGGATCGCGCGCCTCAAGTTGGTCCACGAAGGGACATCTGTTCCTGATCGGGATCTGATCGTTTACTTTAAACATTTGCTTAAAGTAAAGATCAGATGCGATTGGAAGAGGTTGCCTAGAGTGGAATTTGACAAGAGGTGGGTGCACAGCACTAGTTTGTGCATCCGTCGAGGAGCCAAGTTTCAATACGTGTTCCCTCCTTAGGCATGGCATGGGCGGTGCTGGGTCCTACGGAACCCATCCCGCCTAGGTTAGCATTATAAGTTCAGTAAAGTAACTCTTGACTGGTGGTACAAATGAGATCCTGTTCCTGATTTTATTTTTTGGTATTAGAGAACCTCTGAGTCTGCCCAACCCCCCTGCTCCTCATCTTTATTTTCTGATGCCCCCGGTCATCCCCCTACTAAGAGGTCACCTTCCTACCCCCTCCATCCGTTGCTTTATTTTCTCCCACCTCCATTAAGGCCACTTCCCCAAACCCCATTAGGGATGCTCTGCTTGTTTTCGGTTCCCCGGAAAACAGTGGGGGATCTAGCCACATAGAATAGTACAGGGGGGTCTTACTAACAACACATTAGTAGTTTTTTCCTTATTTTTGAAATTAACATTTTCATTAGTTTTTTCCCACTCCACGAACATTTTATGCCAATTAATTCAAGAACTCTTTCTAATGAAATCGAACTTTATTTTCTCACACATACACACACACACAAAAAAAAAAAAAAAAAAAAAAAAATGCACACACAACATACAGAAATGAATATACAAATTGTACATAGTTAAATTTTACATTGAACGCTGGGGTTATTAGTTAGATTAGGATCCACAGAGTGATTGAGGTATTTTGGTAAATGTTGCCAGTCAAGAGTAAGACTTCAAAGTCTCATCTGTTACATAGTCAAAAAGACCCTGTACCCTCCCCCTCCCAATTTCTTGTAGGGCCTTGTGCCTAATTTTGTTGAATTGAATTTTTTGTACGTTTTTTATGTTCAATTTTTTCTTTCTCAATAAAATATATAAACAAGATCAAAGTGTAGTATCTGTTCCGGCAGATACTGCAAGCTATGACTAGCTATGACTAGCTATGACTAGCAAGGACCAGATGTGGGGGCAACCCCACATGCCTGACCTTTAACCAGCTCCCATTTCCCACCTCTCGGGAGCTGGTCCCCTTTTTCCCTTCCCCCTCCCTTCACTCCTCACATTAAAAATTGGCCTTGTGCCTAATTTGCTCGGTGGGGGAGCAAATAAATACCATCTGTTCCGGCAGATACTGCAAGCTATGACTAGCTATGACTAGCAAAGACCAGATGTGGGGGCAACCCCACATGCCTGACCTTTAACCAGCTCCCATTTCCCACCTCTCGGGAGCTGGTCCCCTTTTCCCTTCCCCCTCCCTTCACTCCTCACATTAAAAATTGGCCTTGTGCCTAATTTGCTCGGTGGGGGAGCAAATAAATACCATCTGTTCCGGCAGATACTGCAAGCAAAGACCATATGTGGGGGAAACCCCACATATAAGACCTTGGTCAATGTAGGGGCAACCCTTCATACCAATTGTCACTATCCAGCTCCCCTACTCCCCGGGGAGTTGGTCCCCAATTTCCCCTTCACTCCTCACTTTAAAAATCGGCCTTGTGCCTAATTTGCTCAGTGGGGGAGCAAATAATTACCATCTGTTCTTCAGATGCTGCACTGCTATTTCTTGTTCTCTTTCGGTGAAGGAGAAATCCTTCACGACTGAGACAATTTTTATTTTTGTACCTTTTCTCCACGTTAAAAAACGGCCCTGGTGTCTAACTCTGTCCCGTGGGGAGGCATAGTAAATAGGTACAACTAGCATGGGTGCCCGGCGTTGCCCGGGTGTTTGAAGGTGTGTGTTGAGCAAAAAAAAAAAAAAAAGGTGTAGTAGGAAGGCAGGCTCGAACCGTACCGCGAAGGAGAAAAAGAACGTGAAAATAAATGTAACGCCTTTGCTATTACGACTACCGCCAAACAGGAAGTGATGTAAGTTTAAATTAAGGCTAGACAATCGAAAAGAGGGGATGACTTTCGAAAATACCGGCGAAAAAAATCGACACCACCCCTGTAGAAAAGTGACCAGTTGAGGGTTAAGTAATTAATGTTTTTAGCTAATTTTTCGGTATTTGTCGTCTGAAGGGTCGAGCTTCAAAACAATACTGATCTTGTGAAAATCCGGCGAAACTTTTAGGCTAGCATGCAAACACACATACATAGATTTATATATTTGTAGCTCAAATTTTCGACCCAAACCGATGATTGATATCTCCCTAAGATTCCAGTTTCTTTTCATATCATACATGCTTTCAACGAATAAACACCCCAACCTCCCCATGTTAAGAACGGCTTTGGGAATAGACACCCCCAATCTCCTACGTTAAGAACGACGTTCGGAATAGATACCCCAACCTTTTCAGCATACCCGAAAATCTAAAAAAGTTGACATGTCGAATGTGAACGATGAGTTGGTCCTAAAATGAAACGAAACTTAAATTTCCGTTCCATTTTTCAAACAACTGTAAAACAGAGCGTTCTCTGCGAGTTTTACCTAATTTGGTAGCCCAAACTCTAAAATCAAATATTATCTTTTAAATTTAAAAAAATTATATCACATATAGTATTTCCAGTTATAGAAGTTTTTTTTTTTTTTTTTAAATATTTATATGTTCCTTAATACGCTATTTTTTTTAAATTTATATTTGGAAAAAAAAATACCAAACTTCTCAATAATAATATAAAAAACGCGTGTCTGTTTAAACCGAGAATTGTAAAAAGAAAAATAATTCTTTTTGCGGCCATAACGCACAATTTCACAAAATTGAAAATGTTCATTTTTTCTTCATAATTCCGGATAAAACTTGCCGAGAATGCTCTATTTTACGGTTGTTGTAAAAATGGAACGGAAATTTAAATTTCGTTCCGTTTTAAAATTCGGTATGTTTTGCCATTACGTCCAACTCATTGTTCACATTCACCATGTCAACTTTTATAGGTTTTCGGGTATGCTGACAAGGTTTGGGGTGTCTATTCTGAAAGTCGTTCTTAATATAGGGAGATTGGGGGTGTCTATTCTGAAAGCCATTCGTAACATGGGGAGGTTTGGGTGTTTATTCGTTGTAAGCATATCCGAAACCTCTAAAAGTCGACATTTCCAATGTGGACGGTGAATTGAACGTATGTAAAAAAAAAAAAAAAAAAAAAAATACCCCAAAGGTATACCACATTGACTTTTTTGTTTAAAAATTAAATTATTTTGTTTTTGTTAATAAAATTTTATTATATTAAAAAAATATTTCGTTATTTTATATATAAAAAGTACAATTGTTGAATGTTATTCTTTCGATTACTTTCGTTTTTTTTTTTGGGGGGCACAATAAATAAAAAAAAATTAAAACGGAAAGAAATTTAAATTTCCGTTCCATTTTTACAACAACCGTAAAATAGAGCATTCTCCGCAAGTTTTACCAAATTCCGTCTTCAATCAATTTCTATATAAAAAAAAAAAATCAGAACAGTACAAAGTTTCTTTGCGTTTGGACATTGTGTTAATGAACTCCTTCAATTCTATTAAGCCGTATTTTCTATTGTTTAAGTCGAGTAAGTGCTTATATTGGATAAACTCTGTAAAATCGAAAAGTTCAACATGTATCCTGGTCTTCATGATAACATATGTATTTAGCATCCATATTGGATTTAATATTTTCATTATTATGCTACTTTAATTAATACAATACAGTGACCTACAGGTGAACAACTAGTAAGTCTACTACCAAAAATAGCCAATACTATATTACTAGCAACACCGGTTAATACGGATACGACTGTTAAGGTAGTTAACATAGCTTCGATTTCCAATGGTTCTCTTCCGCTTAGCACTATTACAACTCGTACTACAATCGACCCTTCTGTTTATTTCGAATAAAATCGCGCCAGCATCTTATTGCTACAACTTCTTTTGTTACGTCGAATTTGAAACGTGTCCGCGTTAGAATAACATCATATGCGTAGCAGCACAGCACAAGGCAGACTTCATAACGGAAACAAAAAAGAGTAATGGAATTATTTAAATAAATAAAAGATTATATGAAAGTTAACCAAATTTTGCAAAATCGTCAATAGACTGGTCTGTCCGTTCGTAAAACTAACTGCTGCTTTTAATTGTTTTGTGTATGTTCAAGTGACCTTCGGCGATCGGCATTTCCATAGAACGACCTTGAAAACATAGTTCAAGGACATCAAAATGAACCTCGTGTTTGAAAGAAAACCATTTAGCGGGTGTGTGGAATGTGATGCAAAAAGTGGTGGTAAAAGCGGGAGAAAGATAAAAAACGAAAGGCAGAGAGAATTTATATATTTATATATATATATATATAGAGAGAGAGAGAGATAAAGTGAGATACTGATAGATAGACGGCGAAGCAAGATGGATAGACGAGAGGAGAGACAGTGATACATAGATAGTGGAGAAATAGAACTGGGGATACATGGACGGAAGAAGAAAAAAAGGTAGATAGAATGATAGACTATAAGGAAGAAGGAGTGATAAATAGAGAAGTGTGAGAGTGATAGATAAAAGAAAGAGAGAGTTACAGATAGACGAGAAGAGACAAAGTAGAAAAGAGAAAGTGATAGACAGAATAGAAGAGAGATAGAGAGTGATAGGATAAGTGGGAGGGAAGTAAATAGAAAGAAGAGAAGACAGAGAGAATGAAATATTGATAGGGAGATAGCGAGAGAAAGAGAGTGATATATTGAGAGGAAAATTACGAGAGAGAGAGGGAAAAGACAGAGAGAGTAAGTAAGAGAGAGAGAGAGTAAGTAAGAGAGAGAGAGTAAGAGAGAAAGTGAGAGAGAGTAAGAGAGAGAGTAAGTAAGAGAGAGAGAGTAAGTAAGAGAGAGAGTAAGTAAGAGAGAGAGTAAGAGAGAGAGAGTAAGAGAGAGAGAATAAGAGAGAGAGAATAAGAGAGAGAGAATAAGAGAGAGAGAGAGAATAAGAGAGAGAGAATAAGTAAGAAAGAGAGTAAGTAAGAGAGAGAGAGAGAGAGAGAGAGTGTGAGTAAGAGTAAGTAAGAGAGAAAGAGAGAGTAAGTAAGAGAGAGAGTAAGTAAGAGAGAGAGTAAGTAAGAGAGAGAGTAAGTAAGAGAGTGAAAGAGAGAGCGAAAGAGAGAAAGAAAAAAGAGAGAGAGAAAGAAAAAAGAGAGAGAGAGAGAAGAAAGAGAGAGAGAGAGAGAGAGAGAGAGAGAGAGAGAGAGAGAGAGAGAGAGCGAGCGAGTTAGAAACAAAGTGAATTAGTGACAAGTAGTAAGAAAAGTGATAGTGGGAGAGGGTGAGAATGATAAAGAAAGATTAGGAGGGAGAGAAAGATCAAGTGTGGAGAGAGATAGTGATCTATATAGGGGAGGAGAGAAATATAGTGAAATATAGGGGGGGAGATAATGAGAGTATGAAGGGGAGAGATTGAAATATAGACGAGAAGAGAGATAGTGACAGTATGAAGGGAGGAGAGATAGTAGAAGAGAGAAAGGAAGAGGTATAATGAGAGAGAAAGAGAGAGAGAGAAAATAAGGAAAGGAGAGAAAGATGAGGGTGGATAGAGATAGTGACAAATTACGGGGAGGCGAGAAAGATAGTGAAATATGGGAGGGAGAGAGAGAGTGAGAGTATGAGGGGAAGAGAGAGAGTGAAATATAGACGGGGAGAGTGATAGTTACAGAGAGAAAGAGAAAGCGAAAGATTTGGATGTTTGTTTTTGTTTTACGGCATATCAACCCTTTTCAGGTTATTTAATGCCGAAACCAAAGATTCGGAAGAAAATTTTTTTAATAGAATATTTTTGTTCTTTTCAAGTCGGTTTCTATTTAACCCACAGTTGAGACCCTAACAGGTACTAACAGGGCCTGGGAGCAATGGCAATTAAACGGTGGCTCCACATTCTCCAAAGCCCGCAAACTGGGGCCTCACCATCGGATATAGATTTAGGTCATATCCAGGACCGGAAAACAAAAGAATGAAAAGTTGAGAGAAAGAAAGAGAGGGGGATATAGTGAAAGGTAAAGAGATGGAGAGATAGAGAGGGAGAGGAATAGAGGAAATAGAAATAGTGAAAGATACAAAGTGATAGATAGAGGGGAGAAAATGGCAGATGCGAAGACAGGGAGAAAGAGAGATATAGATAAAATGAGAGAGATATATAGATAGAGATATATATATATATATATAGAGATATAGATATAGATAGATAGAGAGGGATAGATAGATAGATAGATAGAGAGAGACAAATAGATAGAGAGAGATACAGAGATACAGAGAGATATATGTAGAGAGATAGAGAGAGGTAGAACGATAGATAGAGATAAACATATATATATACATATAGATAGATAGAGATATATATGGAGAGATAGAGAGATAGAGAGAGATAGAGGGAGAGAAAGATAGAGAGATAGAGATATAGAGAGATAAAGATAGAGACATAGATAGATAGAGATAGATAGATAGACAGAGATAGAGATATAGATAGATAGAGATATCTATCTCTATCTATCTATATATATATATATATATATATATATATATAGAGAGAGAGAGATAGATAGAGAGATATAGATAGAGAGAGAGATACAGAGAGATAGATAGGAAAAGATATAGAGTGATAGAGAGGGTGATAGATAGAGATAGAAAGAAAGAAAGAGAAGCTAGAATAAAATGGAAAAATCGAAGCAAAAAATCCATTGATTTATTGTTTTTCCTTTTCTCACTTTCTTTCGCATATTTTGTTCGAATTATAATCGATCAAACACGAAACTAAAAAAACAAAAAACAAAAAACTAAAAAAAGAAAAAAAACGAATAAAAAAAGGGGACGTAAGAAAGAAACGCATGTATAAACATGAAATCTTCCTAAGTTGGATATAGAAATGTCGACACACGCATGAGTTGGCATTAAAAAAACAAAACTGGTTCCACGTTTGGGAAATGGGGCGAGAGAAAAATAGATAAAGTGATGAGACGGTAAAAACAAATGGAGAATTAATAATTAATGACGTATTTTTTTTCATTTCTTGTTTCTCGACACGTGCCCTAATTGAGTGGCTTATAAGGGGAAGAAAAAAAAAGCAGATAATGATATGAAATTTGGCTTGAAGATTGACAACTTTCCCTATGAAACCTCTGAAGCTGTGTTTATACATACACAGGTGTATATATATATATATATATATATATATATATATATATATATATGCATACACACTCTTATATGTATATATATATATACTCTTATATATACAGGGTGTCAATAAAGTTACTATACAGTCTAACAAGTTCTATTAATACAAGTATAATACAATAAAACAATAAGACTGTATAGTAATTTTACGGACACCCTGTATATGTATATATATATATATATATATATACTCGTACATATATATATATATATATATATATATATATATATATATACTCGTATATGTATATATATATATATATATATATATACTCGTATATGTATATATATATATATATATATATATATATATATATATATATATATATACTCGTATATGTATATATATATATATATATATATATATATATATATATATACTCGTATATGTATATATATACTCGTATATGTATATATATATACTCATATATATATATACACATACTCATATATATACATATACTCATATATATATACTAATATATATATACATATACTAATATATATATACATATACTCCTATATATACACATACTCATGTATATATATATATATATATATATATATATGAGTATATATATATATATGAGTATATATATACTCTGTCTCTCTCTCTCTCTCTCTATATATATATATATATATATATATATGAGTATATATACACACACATATACTCTTACATGTATATATATACCCTTAGATATACACATACATTATATATATATATATATATATATATATATATATATATATATATATATATATACACACCCTTAGATGTGTGAGATTTAAAACAAGGAAATGAATATGCTATTTTCCTAGCCTAAATCATTACTATATATTGGGTCCTATATAATATAATATAATGAATACGAAACCTGCATTCATCAAAACCTATTTAAGCGTATTTTCCGACCGGGCAATTACGGGCGCCCTGCTACTTGTCTCACTTCTTGACAGGGTTCAAAAGAGAACCTGATAGGTCCTTAGCTGTTATCTAGGCTTCAGCCTCTTCCCAATCGACGAAATGTTTCATCCCTCTGCCTGTTCTACAAGTACTGTAGTGGTGAATGCTCGGACGAACTACAAGCTCTTGTCTCCCCTCGACGTGAACGTCTCCGACAAGCAGCTAAATCCCACCCCTTCACAGTAGAAATCTCTAGGTGTAAGAAGGCCTTCTCCTTCAATAGCATATTCCCCAGAACTGCTAGACTTTGGAACTCCTTTCAGAGATTCTGCTTTCCCAACTGTACTGAGATGCAGAAGTTCAAGTGTAATGTGAACAGACATCTTGCTTCTCATCTCCCTTCATAATACCCATGTAACTTATGTCTCCGATAGTAGCACCCTACTTCAAATTGGCACCGTGCCTTGTTTGGGGTGAAAACTGAATTATTATATAATTTATTACATTTTTACTAGAATATCTTGTTTTCTTTTCCAGTTCTTACAACTAGTCCTTTTACTTTACTAAGCTTAATCTTAACCATATTACGTTTCATGCTCGCATTATTCTATATAATAACAAGCAAATGCAATACATTAGTTAAATTATCCATGAACACGGGTCGCTTAGCCGAAACACTTAAAATATACTCGGTAGTGCTAAATTATCCCATGCGTAACCATCCTTTAGTCAACCATTGGAAAGTGGTTATCTATTAATTAACCACTTTCGAACTATTGACGGCAGAACAATCTCGTTTGCTGGATTTCTAGAAGCACCGTAAACTCGATTCTTTCTACACACACAAACACAAATAATGATGATAATACAGGGTGACCCCCCCCAAAAAAACGGGCCCCCAACACTAATTAGGCCCCGTTTCTTATTGTTTTGTCCGAATGAAATAGAACTTTGGTCATAACTAGTTTATTATATTCAAAACATCACATCAAAACACTAGGGTCTTTGGCCTTTTTTCTCCGTTGACTAAAATGCTCAGAAAAACAATTGAATGTCCTCTTTTTTTTTGGAGCCACCCTGTATGTGTATATTACGTACATACGCATCTTTAATATAATATACACACACAGATATATGCACATTTTTATGTACCATACACATCTTTAATACATGTACACACACATGCATTGCAATTTTCTTTATTACATTTTTCATTTTCGGTTCTTTTTTATTATTCTTCATCCATCAAATAGAAATTCCTTTAGTTAATTAACTTTTATCACCGACCGTCTTTTGGTCCTGATTAGTGTTTATATATATTTGTCGTTGTCAGAATTCGGAGACGAGTATACATTTTGCTCATTAGGACTGAGCCTTCCCCACCTAATAAAGTGTTTTTTTGTGATCCACAAGGGGCAACTTCGTGTCGCACACATTTCAGATGTCACTATTCGTTGCAGCAAGCATATGCTTGACACAGTGAATTAAACAACGCGCCCTAAGATACCAACCTGGAAATTTCTAGGATCGCACGGTACATACAGTACGTAGCTTTCCCAAATTATATATATATATATATATATATATATATATATATATATATATATATGCAAAATTTTGTTGAAAATTCAAAGACTCACGTTTTCTTTTTATAACCTTCGTTTATTTCCGTAATTTTTCCATTACAGCTGTTTCATTGATGAGTTGGCAATTTTACGATTTATGTGTCCATAAAAATATCCTGTCCCCACCAATTTATTCAGATATTCGAAATTAGATTTTTACAACAAAAGGTATATTTTAACATGCTGGACATCGTATTCGGGTAAAAGGATTTCCAAAGCCCGACTTCCTCAATCTTTTGGCGTTACACACACACACACACACATATATATATATATATATGTGTGTGTGTGTGTGTGTGTGTGTGTGTGTATGCGTAATCATATGCATTACTATCGACGTTCTCCTCATTCTTTTAAAGTGTTATAATTTTTTTTCATTCTTTAAAAAATTATAACAAAAATCAAGACAATAAGTTTATCAGCAGAACCATTGAGAGAAAGTCGTTCGCCAAAATACACAAAGAGAACTAAACTAGGATTGTTACTCAATGTGTAATGATTATTATGACAAAGGTCAATATGTTTAGAGTTCTTGGTCAGTTTTAAGACTGGCAATGTGTTTTGCGATACTTTCCGGACAGTCTTGAGTTTGCGGCGATTGAGGACAGTTTCCAGTTGAATACAATTCTTCATGTAAAAAGGTAAATTATATGAATACTTTTTATGGTATTTAAAATGGTTTATAAAGGAACGATTTTCTGTTTTAAAACAGACAGGAGAGAGAGAGAGAGAGAGAGAGAGGGAGAGAGAGGAGATGGAGTTAAAAAAACACAGAAAGCAGATGGTTTAAAAAGTTTGAAATAAATAGGTGACTTGATAAGGAAATTGCAAAGTTAATTAGAGCAATTAAAAAAAGTACATAAGCCAATGTCAAAACGTAATATTCAATATAAAACGCCTTAGGGGAAAAATATTGATTTACGCAGCTTTAAAATGAAATAAGCACGATTATACAGTATATAGATAGAAATCAATAAAGAAACAAAATCATGATATGAAAATACACACACACACATATATATATATATATATATATATCATTTATTCAATCATAGTGATACATTAGGGGTGTAAGATAAGTGAGAAATCTTTATACCATGGCATTTTGAAGCCTAATTATTCTCATCAGAAGAGGAGAGAAGGTGCTAGGCAACTAAGCAACATAATAGGGATGCGACGCCTAGCGATATATTAGGAGCGAAATAATTGTGAAATGAATATTGAGGCTGTTTAGGGGTGTGATAACTAAATTGATCTATTATATGGGAGAAGTAGAATTTTATTATATAATGAAGGTATATATCTCATGGTGGGTTAAATACATGTGCATGATTAAACTCTCGGGGAGAATATAGGGTAAGTTAATTGAAAGATGCTTATTTAACCATGTTTAATGGGTTATAGTTATGGAAAGGGTGTTACATGAAATAGGGGGTTTATGTTGTGTCAGTATATATATATATATATATATATATATATATATATATATATATATATATAAAATGGGTTGATAAATTCCAACGAAAGAAAGATGTATATTTAAATAAGGGAGTAGTCACCAACAATGTGTATTTTTTAACATGATTTTATTATTCCGTGTCTTGGTTTTTCATTGAGAATTATGTTTGGATCGTTGTAATAATGTTTTTAAGTCATTGAAATCGTTTACGCGCGTTTCAGACGGTCTGTGATGCGTCCTCGTCAGAAATTATTTTCAAATGTTTTTTTTTTTTTTTTTTTTTTTTACACATTTGAAAATAATTTCTGACGAGGACGCATCACAGACCGTCTGAAACGCGCGTAAATGATTTCAATGACTTAAAAACATTATTACAACGATCCAAACATAATTCTCAATGAAAAACCAAGACACGGAATAATAAAATAATGTTAAAAAATACACATTGTTGGTGACTACTCCCTTATTTAAATATATATATATATATATATATATATATATTGCATAGGCATAAGCACTTATCAAGGCCCAGAGACCACTCGAGGTTGAGGGCTAAGAATGTACGGTAGTCAGTTGGATAATAAAGTAATCGTTAGTAATGGAAATCCGGTAAATTTGTTAAGTGGAATGGCTCATCAAGAACTTGTTTACGTTGGACTTGAAGACAACCATATTGTAGTCAGCTGGAAACAGGAAAACCGAAGACAATTCCACAGGCGCTCAGTTCTAAGAAAAAAACCTTTGGTCATGGAATCTACGTTTAGGTTTAGGCTCAGATAAAGAGTGGGGGGATTATTGATAATGTTTTCAGCTAGACGAGTGTTTCTTGTGAAAGTTTCGCGATGGGGACCATAGATTGAATCTCAATCGAGCACTTGCCGTAAAAATAACGATAAAGCAGAGACAAACTCGCAACATTTCTTCTGTGAGACAGAGGTTGCAACGAAGAGAAAAGGACATCTCTTATGAGACTACGAAGTCTATTTTGAACTCTATCAAGGCAGGACAAATCCTTTAAACGAGTATCTGAAATTATAGCAGAACTTAAATGAAATATAAATTATTAGGAAAAATAGTAAAATAAATATGAGAAGATAAATTTTAAAGGATAAAATATAGAACCAATTTTTTAAGGGAATAAGATAAAGGATAAGCATATGGCAGAATAAGGGGATAAAAATACAAAGGAGTATGGGATAAATATATATAAAATATAAGAATTATTAAGTAATAATAATATGGGATAAATAGATATAAAAATATAAAAATAATTAAGTAATAATAATATGGGATAAATAGATATAAAAATATAAAAATAATTAAGCAATAATAATATGGGATGAATAGATATAAAAATATAAAAATAATTAAGCAATAATAATATGGGGTAAATAGATATAAAAATATAAGAATAATTAAGTAAAAATATATAATAAAGGTCTAAGAATTAAATATAGAAGAATAAAAAAAGGTTTAAGTAATTAAATATAGAAGAATAAAAATTAGGTTATGGAATTAAATATAGAAGAATAGAAATAAGTATAAAAATAAAAAAAACAACTGAAAAAAAGAAATAAAATGAAAATACGAAACCAAATAAAATATACAGTAAGAGAAAGTTCTTAAAGGCAAAGGAGTCGAAATATTTTGCAAAGATATTTTAGATGCTCGAAGAGGCTGAGGCAGTGTCCAGATATTTAAAAACACATCTTCTATAATATAAATCTCACCTGTCTGTTTAAATGTGTGTGTGTGTGTGTGTGTTTGTATGTCTCGCAAAAACTTTCGACAGAGGCGACGGACTTTTTAAGAGATCGGTATGATTTTGAGGCTCGACCCATCGGATGACAAATATCGAAAAAGTGACAAAAAAAAAACATTTTCCTTCCCCCTCAACTAGGTATTTTTCTACAGGGAGGGGACGTTTTTTCGCCAATATTTTTGAATGTCATCGGCTCTTTAATTGTCTAGCCTTAATTTAAACCTACGTTACTTCCAGATTGGCGATAGATTCAACAGCAAAGACGTCACGTTTTTTTGCGTTCTTTACTTCCTTCGCGGTACGGGTTCGAGCCTGCCCGCCTACTACCACTTTTTTTTGCGCTCGCAATTTTCCTTTTTTTGGCTCAACCAACACTCTTACACACACCTCCACATCTTTTCTCACTCTTGCTTTATTATACTTATTGAATAAACGAACAAATCTATATGCATATATATATATATAATAATAAAACTCAAATGATCTTGTAACGATGTATGTAATCCACTTTCTGGTTTACGAAATCCGGTTGCGCATACGCGCATGACCTGCGCACTGAAATATTAACGTTATTATTCCGAAATTATTATTTAACATGGGAAGAGTGGGGGTTAAAATAACTTAAACGCAATACAGAAATGAACGACGTAAAAACCTCCCAGATATATCAAAATTTGAATTTAACTATAATAAGTATTATGGTATTTGGTCAGTGCAGATTTACCTATAAGTATGCCCAGCCACTTATAATTCAGTAACCGTGAATTTCTTTTCAAAAATAATCAATTATAATAAACAGAACGACTCATAGAAATCTATCTATATTCTTTTTTCATTTTAATATACTTTCATAGAAATGTTTCTGCTATGTCCAAAAAAAAACAAACAAAAACAACAAAAAGAACAAACAGACTATTTTCTTCACGTGACAAGTATCACGCTCATACGTGAATTCCATTGCTAATATAACATACTGACCCAACGGGTCACGGGTAGTCTAGTTAAAAGGGAACATTTTTCCCAACTTGCATTTAGATAAATTCATTCAAAACGTATCGTAAAAAAAACCAAAACAAAACAAATAGCATCTACACACACAAAAAAAAAACACGGTATATCCAGCAACTGTGCGAGATAGTTCAGTAGTAGGGGTTTAGGCATCCAACTATTGGGTCCCGATTCAATGAATACAAAACACGTTTTAAACACATACATACATACACACACACACACATATATACACACATACATACATATATACACATACATACATATACATGATGATTGCAACGTCTTATCAGACGAGTTCCACTCCCTCAGACATTTAAAATCCATGAGCCCAAATGCCTGAGGGAGTATCTATACAAATATGATGTTACAGAGTCTTAGCTTTGTACGACAGCTAAGTCTCTCTCTCTCGGTTCAAAATGTTGAGATCCAGCAACAAGCAAGAGCAAGATAGCCAGCAACAAATCAAACTGCAGACCAGCTTAATGCGGGTAATGGTCTTCCGCTTTATGGTTTTTTAAATCAGAGATTTGCTTCTCCTAGAAAGGTTGCCTTCACCACGGCTTACGGGAGCCCTCTCCACCCCCAACACATACACACACAAATATACACGGTGCTAGTTGGCTGTTGATCAAGAAAAGAGTTCATTCGCCCTTTGGAAGGTCTTGTTTTTAATCCTTCAGGGAGACTAGCCGCCCTCCTCACCAAACAAGTCTGGTGGGGGAACCAGTTTAGTCGCCGGTGACCCGACCATTAGGCAGGTAGTACTGGATTACATGGTACCAGTAGCATGTGACATGACCTGACATACACATACATACATATACATACATACATACGCGTTCACACACAAATAATTACATGCAACTGGCATTCGAGCATTACTTTTTCTCTACTCTGTATTGTATCTTTATTCCTGCTCGAATCCTAAATTTCTAAGCACATTTTTTTATTTGAGCAACTCTGGCAAGAAGTTACGTAGTGTTGTGTCAGTCTATAAATTTTCAAACAATGTTTCTGCTCGAAGCGATTTTAAGCAAGGAACCAATCCCTTCTCTTAGCGGCAGTCACAATTACTCTGGAAAGGTAAGTCCACGTTATTGGAAGCAACAGTCGCCGAAGGCGTAAAATCAGTTAATGTTCAACTACGTGCATGCTTCAACACAGTGAACTTTTTGGGAGAATGTTTCCATATAATACGAATGGTGTTGAACACGTTTGATTTCTCAGCGATAGAAAAGAAAACGCAGCGTAATTTTTGTTATAACAACACACTGTTTTTTTTTAATATTAAATTAAAACAATATGATTGAAATCTTTTGAGATGAGTAATGTATATATTTATTATCCTCATCTTAATTGTTTTTCACGACGTTTCGGCCAACTATTCCTCTGGCCTTCGTCATATGGTCAACCGCAAGGGGATACGGATACTGCCGGCCAGAGGATGAGTTAGATCAAACGTGGGGAGACAACAATTATGGAAGACGGTAATTAATAGGGATACAGTTAAAAGACTCATAATTCCTATCCCGCCGCTCTTTTGTTAAAAGTGAAAAAGTATTTATCTAAGCTAGCAGGGACGCCCGTTGTAGCCCGACGTAAAGTACGCTTAAATGTATTTTAATTCTTGCAGATTTCGTATGTATTATTATAGAGTTAATGTTCTATCAATATTCATGTTATAAAGTTGCGATTTCAAAAATAAAAGATATATATATTCATATTGGATGCACTTGGGTGCATCAGCTTGAATCGAAACCGAAGCGAACACTTATGAAACGATATATATCTCAAACTATATTAAAATTAGTGTGTGTGTATATATATATATATATATATATATAAATTAAATGAACTCATTTTTTCCCGTCTGATTTTGACATTAATAGGATTAAAAATCAAGATATTTCATGCAAATATAATATGCACAAACGGCAGAACAATATCTGAGGTGTGTTATAGGCTTATTATTTCTCAAATTCCTCGATAATCTTAGATTTCTATACTTTTTCTGCTGAGAAGTCACGGCCAAAATCGGTTAAGATCAATGGAAGTGGTAAAATATTTTCTCTCTAATAAATTCCTCCTCCCCCTGCCACCACTTAACACCGTTTGGGGATCGTTCACAAGGAACAGTTGAGAAGAGAACACCGGTTTGGCTTCGTAGTTCTTTCATGTGAAGTTATTTAAAATCACTAAACTAAGCTGCAGTGCTCTGTGGCGTAGTGGTTAGCGTGCTGGATAATTAACATTATATTTTCACGTTCGCGCCGACCTACCGTAGTCGTTTTTTTTTCCTAAACAACTGAGATTGGACTTTTCTTGGTGGCCGAACTGTTAACGTTGCAGATGTTTTTTTTTCACACTTTATTTTCCTACTTTTACTCATGACTCCGGGTTTGATCCTTCCTACTTACCTACCATAACATTTTTTAAAACTCCCCCCGTCCCGGAAACAAACACTCGGGCAACGCCGGGTACCCCCGCTAGTATATATATATATATATATATATATATATATATCTGTGTGTGTGTGTGTGTGTGTGTGTAACTTGAGTTCCTTCGACTATAATTGAAACCGAAACCAAAACATGAATTCTTGGTAAAATTATTTATTACAAGAAATTAAAGGTCATAACAATTAAACGACAGTCACTCGGATGTACGCGTAACACACAAAATGAATAAAAACACACGCTATCCTACTTTATATATAGATAATACGAAGTTCAACTTCTAACAGTGAAATCAAAGATATAAAATATATACTAAAATAAAATCAAAACACCTTCCCCTATTGTATCAAAGCACCTCACTAGGTCTCAATAATAATTTATAGATCTATAAATATTGAAATAGGTAAGAAACATGAAAAACAGCCATGGCAGGGACTGATTAAAAAAAAAAACTGAAACAGAATCCCACAACCATGGATAATTAAACGCTTAAGAATGTACACGATATCTGACAAGATTATAAATATTAGTAAGAATACAATGGAAACCTGAAGACTGGAATTGACAGCTGGAGGACAGCATCTGACATATAAGAATACAGAGAGGCATCTCTCAAGGAGACTCACTATCATCACTACTAATTATCATAGCCATAATGCCACTAAACTATATACTGAGTAAAAGGAATGCTGGAGACAAATTTACAGGATCAGAGCAAAGAATAAACCATTTCAGGTATATGGATGATATGAAGTTGTTTGCTAAAACAAAAACCAACTGGAAAAATTGATAAACACTACCGGAATATTCAGCCATGGCATTGGAATGGTATGGAAAAATGAACGTTACTTGAAATAAAAAAAGGAAAATCATATACAGCAGAAGGTATGGAACTCCCCAACCAAGAGAAGAATAGAGCGCTCAGTGAAAATGACTCTTAAAATATCTGGGGATGCTGGAAGCAGACGCCATTAAATTTAAAGAAATGAAAGCTAAGATAGAAGAGTACCTGAGAAGACCGAGGGAACGGTAAGAAAAAAAGTATCCAATAGAAATTCAAAGGAATAAACACCTGGGCAGTATCGCTAATAAGACACTCTGGATTATAGGATGAACTAAAAAACCTTAGAAACCATGACCAGAGAACGAGGAACTTGGAATGCACAATGCATTGCACCCAAAAGACGATACTGACTTTATGTTTCAAGGAGTAAATGATAAAGGCGTAAATGATAAAAGAGTAAATGATAAAAGAGTAAATGATAAAAGAGTAAATGATAAAGGAGTAAATGATAAAGGAGTAAATGATAAAGGAGTAAATGATAAAGGTGTAAATGATAAAGGTGTAAATGATAAAGGTGTAAATGATAAAGAGTAAATGATAAAGAGTAAATGATAAAAGAGTAAATGATAAAAGAGTAAATTATAAAGGCGTAAATGATAAAGAGTAAATGATAAAGAGTAAATGATAAAAGAGTAAATGATAAAGAGTAAAATATAAAGGAGTAAATGATGAAGAAGTAAATGATGAAGGAGTAAATGATGAAGGAGTAAATGATGAAGGAGTAAATGATGAAGGAGTAAATGATGAAAGAGTAAATGATAAAGAGTAAATTATAAAAGAGTAAATGATAAAGGTGTAAATGATAAAGAGTAAATGATAAAAGAGTAAATGATAAAAGAGTAAATGATAAAGGTGTAAATGATAAAGGTGTAAATGATAAAGGTGTAAATGATAAAGAGTAAATGATAAAGAGTAAATGATAAAGAGTAAATGATAAAGAGTAAATGATAAAAGAGTAAATTATAAAGGAGTAAATGATCAAGAGTAAAATATAAAGGAGTAAATGATGAAGAAGTAAATGATGAAGGAGTAAATGATGAAGGAGTAAATGATGAAGGAGTAAATGATGAAGGAGTAAATGATGAAAGAGTAAATTATAAAAGAGTAAATGATAAAGGTGTAAATGATAAAGAGTAAATGATAAAAGAGTAAATGATAAAAGAGTAAATGATAAAAGAGTAAATGATAAAGAGTAAATGATAAAGAGTAAATGATAAAAGAGTAAATTATAAAGGAGTAAATGATAAAGAGTAAAATATAAAGGAGTAAATGATGAAGAAGTAAATGATGAAGGAGTAAATGATGAAGGAGTAAATGATGAAGGAGTAAATGATGAAGGAGTAAATGATGAAGGAGTAAATGATGAAGGAGTAAATGATGAAAGAGTAAATGATAAAGAGTAAATGATAAAAGAGTAAATGATAAAGGTGTAAATGATAAAGAGTAAATGATAAAAGAGTAAATGATAAAGAGTAAATGATAAAAGAGTAAATTATAAAGGAGTAAATGATAAAGAGTAAATGATAAAAGAGTAAATGATAAAGGTGTAAATGATAAAGGTGTAAATGATAAAGGTGTAAATGATAAAAGAGTAAATGATAAAAGAGTAAATGATAAAGAGTAAATGATAAAAGAGTAAATTATAAAGGAGTAAATGATAAAGAGTAAATGATAAAAGAGTAAATGATAAAGGTGTAAATGATAAAGGTGTAAATGATAAAGGCGTAAATGATAAAGAGTAAATGATAAAGGCGTAAATGATAAAGAGTAAATGATAAAGAGTAAATGATAAAAGAGTAAATGATAAAAGAGTAAATGATAAAAGAGTAAATGATAAAAGAGTAAATGATAAAGGTGTAAATGATAAAGGTGTAAATGATAAAAGTGTAAATGATAAAGGTGTAAATGATAAAGAGTAAATGATAAAGAGTAAATGATAAAAGAGTAAATGATAAAGAGTAAATGATAAAAGAGTAAATTATAAAGAGTAAATGATAAAAGAGTAAATGATAAAAGAGTAAATGATAAAGGTGTAAGTGATAAAGGTGTAAATGATAAAGAGTAAATGATAAAAGAGTAAATGATAAAGAGTAAATGATAAAGAGTAAATGATAAAAGAGTAAATGATAAAGGTGTAAATGATAAAGGTGTAAATGATAAAGGTGTAAATGATAAAGAGTAAATGATAAAAGAGTAAATTATAAAGGAGTAAATGATAAAGAGTAAATGATAAAAGAGTAAATGATAAAAGAGTAAATGATAAAAGAGTAAATGATAAAAGAGTAAATTATAAAAGAGTAAATTATAAAGGAGTAAATGATGAAGGAGTAAATGATGAAGGAGTAAATGATGAAGGAGTAAATGATGACGGAGTAAATGATAAAAGAGTAAATGATAAAAGAGTAAATGATAAAAGAGTAAATTATAAAGGAGTAAATTATAAAGGAGTAAATGATGAAGAAGTAAATGATGAAGGAGTAAATGATAAAGGTGTAAATGATAAAGGTGTAAATGATAAAGGTGTAAATGATAAAGGTGTAAATGATAAAGGTGTAAATGATAAAGAGTAAATGATAAAAGAGTAAATTATAAAAGAGTAAATGATGAAAGAGTAAATGATAAAGAGTAAATTATAAAAGAGTAAATTATAAAGGTGTAAATGATAAAGGTGTAAATGATAAAGGTGTAAATGATAAAGGTGTAAATGATAAAGAGTAAATGATAAAAGAGTAAATGATGAAAGAGTAAATGATGAAAGAGTAAATGATAAAGAGTAAATTATAAAAGAGTAAATGATAAAGGTGTAAATGATAAAGGTGTAAATGATAAAGGTGTAAATGATAAAGGTGTAAATGATAAAGGAGTAAATGATAAAGGTGTAAATGATAAAGAGTAAATGATAAAGAGTAAATGATAAAGAGTAAATGATAAAGAGTAAATGATAAAAGAGTAAATGATAAAAGAGTAAATGATAAAAGAGTAAATTATAAAGGAGTAAATGATGAAGGAGTAAATGATGAAGGAGTAAATGATGACGGAGTAAATAATGAAGGAGACTTGTAAACGTAGAAGACTTTGTAGAAAGCAAAAGAAAGACCTGGGAAGTACATATCAGAACACAAAAAGATTGATTACCACAACTAGAGACACCATCAAGAACAATAAAGGAAACGATAAAACTAGAAAATAAAACCAAGATAAAAGTGGGAAGAGAAAGAGCTACATGAACGATTCATCAGAATAACAAAAGAGAACCATGAAAGCACCTGGATGTAGCTAAGCAAATAACACTTGAAGAGAAAAAGGACAATCCTCACTGACAGATGCACAGAACAATGCAATTAGAACCAACCATATCAAAGCTAAGATAGATAAAACGCAAGAAAACAGTAAATTTGACCCTGCGGACAGAGAGACGAAACAGTAAACCACATAAGTGGATGTGTGAGAACAGCGTTTCACATACAAGCGAAAACACGAAAAACAAACTTGTAACATTAAGGTAAACCTAATTATCTCCCTTTAACTCTGGCAATATCATTCTTTGCCGCAAAACGGCGTTAACATTTCACTTCCGTATTCGTTTGATATCACTTGCCCTCTTTTCGATTTGGACATCAATGTATGCAGACGCGTCACACCATGTTCTTGTGTAGCATCAGTCACGCAAATAATGTTTTTATATACTTTTTCGGTATTGAACCGTTTCACATTACACTTGTATCAATTTCTGTAAGTAAAGTTACATCGGTTGTGTATATAAATTCGGCGAATTTTGTGCACGCATTTCTTGGCTAAGGGGACCATTTGACTATCTCTAAATCAATCTTCATAAAAAAGCGGGCACCTTTCGCCCACTACAAGATTGGTGACTCTTATTCCTCTAACTAAAAATCGAGGGTGACTTCGCCCTCTAGAAGTGCAGCAAACTATCCTATAAGGAATATAAGGATAGGTGTAGGACTACATAGGGGCAGTGCTCTGAGAACTCTACAGACGAATACGTGCTGATAAATGGTTCAGACACAAACAAGAGACAGTGCAGGTTAACGAAAACCATAAAAACATTTGGGGCATGCAGATGCAAAGAGATAAACTTATCTAAGCAAAGAGCCGGATGTCAAAATTGACAAGAAGGAAAGAAACTGCCATATTGTAGATTTTGCCGTCCCAACAACCAACAGGGTGAAGATCAAAGAGATTCGGAAGTTGTTGGAGAACCTTCAGGAATATGGAACTTGATGAAAATCAATATAATGCCAATAATTGCAGGAGCACTATGAACAATCCCCCCTAAAAAAATCGGAATCGGCGGGAAGATGGGGATTATACAATTTACTGTAATGCTGATAACAGCTGAAACCTAAAGGAAAACCCTTGAGTGCTGAAACTTGTCAAATTGTAACCGGCCATATATAAACTGCAACAAAAATGAAATAAAAAGGCCCAACCAAGAGAACTTGTACACCAAAGTAAACAGTGCCTATTCCTCATTCCATTCCTCCCTCCTATTTCCCCCCAATTCCTATCCCAGTTTCTTTTCCCCTCCCTATTCCTTTTCCCATTTTCCTTTTTCTCTTCGTATACACCACTCTTCCGCTTTTATCTTCACTTTCCTCCTGTTGGCACCATAAATAGTCGGAAGGTTAAAGAGAATGGAAAAATCGTGGAGAGAAAGCTTCCACTAGAGGGGAGGCTTATTACCATTAAAATTCCAGTGAGGACCAATGACTGCCACCAACGGGAAACTAATGGTAATCTGTTCTTGCGATAACGCAAATTCATTTGCAAATAGTATCGAAAGAGGTGGAGAATATTAGAAATCTCGGAAGACTTGCGACGCAGACTTCAGGGAACACCTGAATTTATTCTCAAAGAGTATTATTTGATTATGGATTGTGTGACAACTCCGAGTGAGCGAATAATAATAATAACAATAACAATAATAACAATAACAATAATAACAATAACAATAATAATAGTAATAACAACAACAATAACTATAACAATAGTAATAACTATAACAATAGTAATAACTATAACAATAATAACTATAACAATGGTAACTATAACAATGGTAACTATAACAATGGTAACTATAACAATGGTAACTATAACAATGGTAACTATAACAATGATAACTATAACAATGGTAACTATAACAATGATAACTATAACAATGATAACTATAACAATGATAACTATAAGAATGATAACTATAACAACGATAACTATAACAACGATAACTATAACAACGATAACTATAACAATGATAACTATAACAACGATAACTATAACAACGATAACTATAACAACGATAACTATAACAACGATAACTATAACAACGATAACTATAACAACGATAACTATAACAATGATAACTATAACAATGATAACTATAACAACGATAATTATAACAATGGTAACTATAACAATGGTAACTATAACAATGGTAACTATAACAATGATAACTATAACAATGATAACTATAACAATGATAACTATAACAATGGTAACTATAACAATGGTAACTATAACAACGATAATTATAACAATGGTAACTATAACAATGGTAACTATAACAATGGTAACTATTACAATGGTAACTATTACAATGGTAACTATTACAATGATAACTATAACAATGGTAACTATAACAACGATAACTATAACAATGATAACTATAACAATGATAACTATAACAATGGTAACTATAACAATGGTAACTATTACAATGGTAACTATAACAATGGTAACTATAACAATGGTAACTATAACAATGGTAACTATAACAATGGTAACTATAACAATGATAACTATAACAACGATAACTATAACAACGATAACTATAACAATGGTAACTATAACAACGATAATTATAACAATGGTAACTATAACAATGGTAACTATCACAATGGTAACTATAACAACGATAACTATAACAACGATAACTATAACAATGGTAACTATAACAACGATAACTATAACAATGGTAACTATTACAATGGTAACTATAACAATGATAATAATAACAAGAACAACAATCGCACTCAGCAATACCGTATACTTCCGCCAACGTCCAACTTTAATTCTCTCAAGCTTAGTACAAACTCATAAATGCGTTAACCCACTTTAAGATCGCTGGATTGTAACAACATACAGAAAAAGAAAAAAACGAAAAGAGAATAAAAAAAAAACAACAACTGAAAAGCAAAAACGGATAATATTGCACAGAAAATGTAAACAAAAACGAAAAAAAAGGCAAAGTAAAAAAAAAAAAACCCTAAAAAAGGAAAAAATAAAAAGCAAAAAAGCACTGAAAAGTAGACAGTGTTATGCAGAGGTTTCATAGTGTATTGACCATATCCAGCCAATCGTATAGATGAGGGAGGCTAAAGGCGGAAAAAGCTGGACATCGACAAGTTTACGATATCTTGGACAATGAATGAAGAGCAAAAAATAAAAATAAAGCAATTCATATATGCGAATCTGCATTTGGTTGTCTGCAAAAATAATACCGAATGATGTGACATTGGGTTTTTTATATAGGGTTCACGACTTATCAAGGCCCGAAGGCCACTCAGGGATAAGGGTTAATGCGTGTACAGTAATCAATGAGATAGTATTGTAGTAATCATTAGTATTGGGTGTTTAGTTAGAGTGTCTTACTTAAGGAGGCGGTTTATCAGGAGTTTGTTTATGTTGGACTTGAAGACGTCCAAGTTGTAGTCAGGTGGGAAACAGGCAAGCGGCAGGGAGTTCCACTAGCGTGCAGTTCTAAGAAAGAAGCTTTGCTCATGGAATCTACATTTGGATTTAGGCACAGATAAAGAGTGGGGGAAATTATTGACAGTAGTTTCAGCCAGACGGGTGTTTCTCGTGAAAGATTGGCGAAGGGGGACGAGGGATTGGAGCTCAGACGAGCACTTGCCATGGAAATAACGATAAAGCAAAGACAGGCTTGCAACGTCTCTTCTGTGGGATAGAGGTTGCAGGGAAGATAAAAGGGCATCCCCCACTAAACCACGAAGTCTATTTTGTACTCTGTCAAGGTAGGATAGGCTGTTTTTAGCAGCTCCTGCCCAGATGTGGCAGCAGTACTCCATTCTTGGACGTACTTGGGATTATGATGTTAGCAACTTCGATGTCAATAGTTCCTATTTACTTTGCTTCCCCACGGGACAGAGTTAGACAAAAGGATCGTTTTTTTTCCATCGTGGAGAAAAGGAACAA
Source organism: Euprymna scolopes (assembly GCF_053919585.1). NCBI lineage: Eukaryota > Metazoa > Mollusca > Cephalopoda > Sepiida > Sepiolidae > Euprymna > Euprymna scolopes. The sequence goes on from NC_136489.1 coordinate 155,211,973, forward strand.
AAATGAAAATTTTTACAATCGTGAAGGGTTTCTTCTCCACTCTGATATTATTGTAGCTTTTTTGTTAAAACTACAAAAGTATTTATCTAAGCAATCACGAACGCCCGACAATGTCCGGTCGTAAAGTACGCTTAAATATGATATTTTAATTCTTGCAGATTTCGTATATATTGTTATAGAGTTAATGTTCTATCGATTTTTATATATATTATAAAGTTGCGATTAAAAAATATATATATCGATAGGACTTTGGTACCTTAGCTTCAATCGAAACGGAAATAAAAACACACACTATATAACTTGAGTTCCTTCAGCCATAATCGAAACAGAAACTGAAAAGATTTCTTGATAAAATTATTTATCAAAAATTGATTACTGGAGTGCCATTAGTTATAATCGAAACCGAAACCAAAACTTATGAAGAATTCTTGGTAAAAGTATTTATGACAAGAAATGAAAGTACATAACAATTAAACGACCCGGATGTAAGCATGAAACAGAAAATAACACACACGCTATCGTATTATTAAAAAAATGATTCCAACGTAAACCGCTTAACACGGCCATTCATTTTCATTGTTTTGTAAATTGTACTTTACTTTAATGTATTAAACCAAACTGGTGGATAATCAAATTAAAGCTATTTCTCTAAGATTTAGTTTATAAAAACATTCTATATATATTAAAATCAAACAAACAGAAATACATAATACTTGTGAATTATTTACCAAAATCTCGAACTACATTACAGGCTTTTAAAACTACATACAAAACGTAAAAAAAAAAAAAATGCGAGAAAATGTACGTTACAACTCTACTTTCAACCGAGTCGTTGTTTGTTTCGTTCACCACACTCTTTTCTTCTACCTCTTTTACACACGTCCGTTCGCTTTAGTGACTAAAAATCGTCTGTCCCCCCGCTTTCCTTTCCTCGTTATTTATGGAATCAGGGTACGAGAGTCTCCGAGATTCCACGAGACTTTTTTCCACATAAACGCATGCGGGCGCCATCTTGATTCTCAATTTGTGCTTTGCATGCACAATCGCGCAGCCGCTTTAACGGTAAGCCACTTCTTTCTCCACAAGCGCATCGTGAAACCTTGAATAGACAAGATCGCCAATGGATGCCCAAAGATCTCCTCGAAGCACTCCACTCATCACATACACCCAAGTGTAGCTGCTCAACAATATTACCCCCATCACTGATCGCTGGATTTGTGGCCTCACTGCTTAAGCAATTTCAACCCCCCTTCGACTATTATTTCTATGATGTAATCGAGGCGAAGGTCATCAAGAACGCCTACAACATGAAGGTATGGAAGTCCTCAACCAAGAGAAGATGAGAGCGCTCAGTGAAAATGATTCTTACAAATATCTGGGGGTGCTGGAATGACTGCCATCGTGAATGGTTTTTGCCGATATAGACAATATCCTGGTTGCCAAAACTTGAGGCTTATTTCCCGCTCGTCCCAAGATGATCGTCTCCATTGCTAGTGTTTACATTTAACAATAAAGTAATATATATTGTTTAATCGTAGTTATGGATGTATCAAAATGAAGGACTTTGTAACCCGAATATAAGAACCCCGGATATATCCGGGTTACACTGTATATTTGAAATTGTACCGTTACATAAGTCAGCGTTTCTTTCGTCCGATTTTTTTTTTTAATAACTTAAAGGATTTCGCACTAATTTCGTACAATCACACCTACCTTGAAAATCTCCGTTATTTTCGTCAAAACTGGAAATATTTTCAAATTGTCGATGTTACGGAGTTCGCGTTTCTTTTACCAAAGTCCTTTTTAGAATAATCACGTAAGGATTTAGCTTTTATTTTAATACAGCCATAAATCTGCTGCCAAGGCCGCTGGAAAAATGGTGGGATCTTTCTATCGATCCGGTAAATATACCACTGCTGATGCTATTCTCTATCTATATAAGGTACGTCCAAGGATGGAATATTGTTGCCACATCTGGACAGGAGCTGCTAGAAAGGACATGTCCTGCCTTGATAGAGTTCAAAATAGACTTCGTAGCCTCGTAGGAGATGTCCATTTCTCTTCCTTGCAACCTCTATCTCGCAGAAGAGATGTTGCGAGTTTGTCTCTGATGTATCGTTATTTTCATGGAAATTGTTCGACTGAGCTTCAATCTATGGTCCCCCCCTCGCCAAACTTTCACAAGAAACACTCGTGTAGCTGTAAACACTGTCAATAATCCCACCCACTCTTTATCTGTGCCTAAACCTAAACGTAGATTCCATGAACAAAGCTTCTTTCTTAGAACTGCACGCCTGTGGAATTGTCTTCCGTTTTCCTGCTTTCCGGCTGACTACAATATGGTCGTGTTCAAGTCTAACGTAAATAAGTTCTTGATGAGCCGTTCCATATAAGTTATCAAATTTACCAAATTTTCATTACTAATGATTACTATATTGTCCAATTGACTACTGTACACTCTTTAACCCTTATCCTTGAGTGGCCTCTTGGCCTTGATAAGTGGTGATGCCTATGTAAAAAAAAAAAAAACTATAATAAGGATCTCCGTTATTTTCGCCAAAATTGGAAATATTTTTAAACCTTCACCAGTCTTCGGCAAATAGCTCCACTGCCTTGTGGATGCCTTGTAAAATGCACAGGCCGAGGGAGTAAATCCTGACAAAATCTGGTTCGGAGTCCCGATAGGCGGATAGTTAAGCACTTCAACACCTTTTCAGAAACTCTTGCAGTTGTGCTGCCTCCGACCGTACTGGCTTGCTTTCCAGACAAACCTTCAGCTCTTTATCACTCGCTCAAGCATACATCTGGAGAAGCAACTTTAGTTTAGACTGCTGCAGTGGACCCACCAGGCAAGATGCAGAACGGCATTGTCTCACGAGACAGAAAGTTGCTCTCATTTATTATATAAATCTCACTTTTTTGTTTAAATTTATGTATGCATGTATATATGCCTAAAATTTTCGACAGAGCCGACAGATTTTCACAAGATTGGTATAGTTTTGAAGCTCGACGTTTCGGACGACACATATCGAAGAATTGGATAAAAACATTAATTTATTCACCTTTAACTGGGCACTTTTCTACAAGGGGATTCAATTTTTTGGCTGACATTTTTGCAAGTCCTTCAAACCTCACATAAAGGCGTTATTTCGACCGACCGTGACGTCACAATCGCGGTGGGCGTATCGATAAGATTGTTTTTTTTTCACCTCCTTTTCCTCTGGCACATTACAAGTTCGAGCCTGCATACTACACCTAATTTTTTTTTGTGCTCAACCAAAACTCTTACACACACCTCCACTTTCTTTTCCGCCTTCGCGTCCAGAGTTCGAGCCTGACTGCCTGCCTGCCTGCCTATTACAATGTTTTCTTTTTGTTCAACACTCTTAAACCACCTGGGTTACGCCGGGCACCCAGGTTAGTTGGTAAATAAAATGTCGGGTCTCTCTATATGCAATACTAGCGGGGGCACCAGGCTTTACCCGGACGTAAAATACACTTAAATATATTTTAATTTGTACAGATTTCGTATATATTATTATAGAATTGTGATTTTGAAAGTAAAAAAAAAAAAAGAATGTATTTAAGTGCCATAAGCTACAAGCGAAACCAAAACTGTAGCCTTCAAAGCTGGTGACTTTACCACTGTATCAAGGTGACACGCATATAAACAGATTAAAAATAAACTAAGATGAATGTACAGAATGTATGACGATTTTTTTTTCAATTTTGACCCCTTAAAACAATTTTCACCGACTAAAGAACGGCTCGTAAAAAATCCAGTAATTGGAGGCTCTTAGCGCGCTGTGTGAATTTTAGTTTCGGAGAAGATACAGTTTGAAAATATGGAAACGGACAGATAGATAGGCCGCAGTTTATATATTAGATTTTATTGTCTATTTCGTTTTCTTTAGTGTCGAATTTTGCCGCAACACATTGTATATACTAATTAGAAATCCTATTCATTCGTAAGTATTTAGTTTCACATACGCCTTTGCACCGTACGTGAAACTAAAATATGCCTTCTGGTCTTGTCAATAGGATCCAAGGGTAATATCTGTTCTGTCTAAAGATGGTATAATGATATTTGAGGGGTCACCCTTCGCGCCTGCATCCAAACAATGGAAATTTGTCACAGACTCCTATAAAGATATTGGGGAAAAACCGTACTAAGTAGATATATTCTGACACTACATAAACCAGATTACTAAGATAAATACTTTCACAGTTTTAACAAATAGGCTACAATATTATAGCGAGGTTTCCATTTACGTTGAACGTCCGCAGAATATACCCAGCAGCAATATACTACATGTGAAAGATGCCACTGTAGAATTTCCACAGGTTCTACAAGTATTTAATAAATACATTAATAGAATAAGAATTTTGGGTTTGCCATCATTGTTTTATATTTGACTGGCTTTGCAAACTCACTTTTCCCCCGATTCAAACAAATAAGCCGGAGATTTTATTGATGCTCTAATGGGTAAAATCGTTTCTCCCACGCATACACACATATTTATATAGGAAAGTGTATGTATATATATATATATATATATATATGAAATTTATTTATACAAATATTGATGGCTACATATGTGCATACATGTTTCTGTAATCACCCGCGTTGGGGTATTACGTCCTCAGGCCAAGAATTATCGTCGAGAACTGATATTTCAAACAAAAACATTTTCTTATTTCGTTTACAAAGTTAGAATGTAACATGGGTAAGGGTCATATACCCGCTCTGTTCACTCATTGAGCACTCTTTGGTAGACACATGTTTCATTGGATGTACTTTTTGGAAACTAAATTCTACTGGCTAAATATATATATATATATATATATATATATATATATATACATACATACATACATAAAAATACACACACACTTTCAATTTGTCTTTACATAAATAGTAATGTGTTACTACACAGTCATGAGCATGTTTTGGTCTTCTAGTATTTAGTAACTAAAAGCTTCAGGCTACAACGCTTATATTGAGAAGCGGAATTCTTAATCTAAACTCGCAATACTTCGGTATTGAGCACTCTTGTATTAACCTCGTTATATTTCACTTGTTACCTTGCCTCTGGAAAATAATAACCTCAAATGATATATATATATATATATATATATATATATATATATATATATATATATATTGAATTTGTCCAAATGCTTACGAAATAATTGTAACGCATAAGGAAATACAAATACACCATATAATTTAAATTTGGTTGTCTAGATTTCACGAATATATATATATATATATATATATATATATATATATATATATATATATATATATATATATACTAGCAGGCTGCCCGGCATTGCACGGTCGTAAAATACGCTTAAATACGATATTTTGATTAATGCAGATTTCGTATTTATGATTATATAGGACCCAATATATAGTAATGATTTAAAAAGTTTAAAAAAAAATGACTTGTGCGCCACCACCGAGAATCGAAACCAAAACGTTTAGCTTACGATTTACTTTTTCCACTCACGTTGATGACTGTACTATGGAAACATTTTCACTGCAAAGCTATAAATTAAAACATGAACGAATAGCTATTACGTCTCGCATGAATATTCGTAATACCGTCGTTCGGCCTTCACGTGCCAAATTTCATTTTGGTTTGATGTTCACTTTTACTACGATATTCCTAGGCGAAAACACTAACATAATATTTCGCATTGGTTCAAATACCCTATATGTGAAGTTTTATGTCTGTAGACCAAAACAGAAAGGATTTTGGTAGGCAAACTTTTTAAACAAATATATATACACATAAATATATATAGAAAGCGGTTTGTGTTTTTCATAAGCCTTTTCCGCAAACATTACGCACGTATAAATAATGTAGAATATCTGAATGAATATAATTACACGTACAGGGTGACTCAAAATAAATGGGCCCAAACTATAATTAGGCCCCGTTTCTTGGTGTTTTGTCCGAATGAAATGAAATTTTTGGTCTAAACTAGTTTATTATATTCGAAACATGACATCCAAACACTAGCATCTTTGGCCTTTTTTCTCCGTTGATTGTAAAATGCTCAGAAAAACAATTGAATGTCCTATTTTTTTTTGGGGGGGGAGTCACCCTGTAATAGTTAACTAAAGATAGTCATCCCATAAGAAAACCGAAAAAAAACCCAACCCCAAACTAATAATGAATTTATTAAAGGAATGTTTATAAGAATATTCAAATTAGCTAGATTTTTTTGCAGATGAATGCAATTCCACGACGCATATATAATAAAGTTGTGTTTTCTATGTAAATAAATAGAAAACAGTGTTTAAATATGCATATCATTACACAAGACACCTATATATGATGATTGCAACGTTTTGTCAGACGAGTGCCACTCCCTCAGACATTTAAAATCCATGAGTCCAAATGCCTGAGGGAGTATCTATACACAGATGATGTTACAGAGTCTTAGCTTTGTACGACAGCTAAGTCTTTCTCTCGGTTCAAAATGTTGAGATTCAGCAATAAGCAAGAGCAAGATAGCCAGCAACAAATCAAACTGCAGACCAGCTTAATGCGGGTACTGGTCTCCCGCTTTATGGTTTTTTTAAATCAGAGATTTGCTTCTCCTAGAAAGGTTGCCTTCACCACGGCTTACGGGAGCCCTCTCCACCCCAATACACATATACACAGACACACACACAAATATACACGGTGCTAGTTGGCCGTTGACCCAGAAAAAGAGTTCATTCGCCCTTTGGAAGGTTTTGTTTTTAATCCTCCAGGGAGACTAGCCGCCCTCCTCACCAAACAAGTTTGGTGGGGGAACCAGTTTAGTCGCCGGTGACCCCACCATGAGACAGGTAGTACTGGGTTACATGGTACCAGTAGCATATGACATGACCTAACACATATGTGTCAGGATATGTCATATGCTATGTGTCAGGACATGTCATATACTACTGGTACCATGTAACCCAGTACTACCTGTCTCATGGTCGGGTCACCGGCGACTAAACTGGTTCCCCCACCAGACTTGTTTGGTGAGGAGGGCGGCTAGTCTCCCTGGATATATATATATATATATATATATACATATATATATATACATACATACATACATAAACGTGTCCATATCTCATTCCTACAGAAACCCTCAAGCTAAATTCATTAACCTGATGATTTCATTCAGAAATTAAACATTGCTTGTTCTAGATATATTCTTGTACTTTTTCTAGCTTTACTTACGTATTGAACACTGCTGAAATATATATCGAAAACGTTAATATACTTTATAATATCACATCTTCTATCTATACTCCTATAAATTCCTTTTTCTTTTTTGTGTGTATTGATATTCATATTAAAACCCCTCTTTTCTATTTATTTAAAAAGAAAATACAATTTACTTATATATGGGCTTTGGAAATGCATTCACTAGCAAAAGATCTAGCTAATTTGCATATCCTTTTAAACATTCATTCCGTATTAGTTTTTTTTTCGATTTTCTCATGAGATGATCATCTAGAGTTAACTATTACGTGTAATTATATTCATGCAGATATTCTACATGATTTATACTTGCCTAATATTGGCGTAAAATCTTTACAGTAAAAAATTGTTTCCATATATATTTATGTATACGTATATGTTTTTGTTTAATCTATTAGTCTATCTCTCTCTCTCATATATATATATATATATATATATATATATATATATATAAAGTGTATGTGTCTGTGCGTACATTTCGCTTCGCAATAACTGTCAATTTTTAGTCTACAGACTCGAAATTTGATATACAGTGTACTAAGATTTGGGAAAATCTATGTGATCGGTTTTCGGCAAGAAATTTGTCTGTTAAGGGGTCAAAGCTCAACGATTTGACCTTTGAGAACTCTACCAAACTTCTCCGACAATTTTGGGTCTAAACACTTTAAATTTTAGATATATGTTCCTTGGACATGGATCTAACTTAATAAGATAATTTAAGCCCAAAACAATAAATTTTAAGGGGCCATAATAGGGGTCAAAGTTAAAAACAATATTGACCTTTTTTTTTTGCTCAGCATACACCCCTAAACACCCGGGCAACGCCAGGCACCCATGCTAGTACGTATATATTTTAGAAAACCTCAGTTTCAGGAACAGTACTTTTACCACACGCTAGGGATATTTCATAAATACAAGAGTATCAGATATATACAATCATCTTAAAAACGTTCAAAAGCCCAGATATGAATTATATATCAGTATAATTTTCTTGAAAAGATACACATTTTATGTTATTAGGTCATGCGTAACTATCAAAGTTATGATTTGCATAAATGAATGTTAACCAACAAGCGAAAAAAATATTGATTGAAATAGAAAAAAATATATAGAAAACCCGAAAGCGATTATTCAAAACTTTCCGCTTGAACAGAAATAAAAGGATCGCCTCGATCGGCGTTAATAACCGAATGAAACGCTAACACTTTTCGTGGAAAAGTAACATTGCAATCAGTTGAAAACACTTTGCAGAAAGGTAGAAAACAATAAATCTTGAAAATCGAATAGCAAGATTGAAATCTTATTGTTGTAATGGAGATTCGGTGTCCGTATGAAACCGAACTGCATTCACATTTCTCAAATATTCCATTACTCTTTAAACCAGAAAAATGGTTTCTACGCAAATATATATAAATCTGTCCGCTCCCCCCCCCCAAAAAAAGCTGTTGATTAAAAATATTTCAAGTTTTTAGGCGAAGATAGAATGCAGATAGTAAGTCTGACGAACCCCGTTATTGTAGATGAATTCACAGGCATCCAACATTTATTCTGGTTTAACTGGCTTCCTCCAAAGGAGGACGTTTCATGAGAGTATGAAATTCATAAGCGGTCCCCAGACGCATGCATATCCCCGTTAGGGGAGACGACGATGTTAGCTTTTTGCAACTCTTGAAAGGAGGTGTCGACGCCCTCCTACATACAGCGCCTAGAATTCCCAAATTGGTCGCCCCTGTTCGTAATAACCAGGCTCAATATGGCATAATTACGTTGACACACCGGTTCCCGTCAGATCACCGAAGTTAAGCAACGTTTATGTATTCATTTGCTTCACCAAGAAAGCAAAATGTCACACAAGGTCGTTTTTGATGTGGGGTTAAACCAGCTCCCCTAAAACAAGAGTAAAAAGGGGGAACTCCGGTAGTATCCCCCCCCCAAAAAAAACGTAGTAATTGTCTCAGTGTGAAGGGTTTCCCCTACATTGACCAAGGACCAATTAACTCATGTGTAGCATCTGCAGAACAGATGGTATTTATTTGCTCCCCCACCGAGCAAATTAGGCACAAGGCCGATTTTTAATGTGAGGAGTGAAGGGAGGGGGAAGGGAAAAAGGGGACCAGCTCCCGAGAGGTGGGAAATGGGAGCTGGTTAAAGGTCAGGCATGTGGGGTTGCCCCCACATCTGATCTTTGCTAGTCATAGCTTGCAGCATCTGCAGAACAGATGGTATTTATTTGCTCCCCCACTGAGCAAATTAGGCACAAGGCCGATTTTTAATGTGAGGAGTGAAGGGAGGGGGAAGGGAAAAAGGGGACCAGCTCCCGAGAGGTGGGAAATGGGAGCTGGTTAATGGTCAGGCATGTGGGGTTGCCCCCACATCTGGTCTTTGCTAGTCATAGCTTGCAGCATCTGCAGAACAGATACTACACTTTGAGATATTAAATCTTTTATTCATGTTAAAAAATACAGAAAAAAAAAAAAAAAAAAAAAATCAACGATGAACAAAAAACTTAGGCACATGGCCAACTCAAAAGGGGGGATTTTGGGGGTCGTTGGTCATCCTTGTCACTCCAGAACTAAACAAAGTCAAAAGTTTCTCCCAGCTAGTATCTTCTTTCACCATAATACCGCATTCACCCTTTCATATTGGGGGACGTCCTAGTAACTCCCAATTTTTAAAACATTTTTTATTGACGTGTAAAAACAAAAAAAGATAACAATAAAATGGTAACAATAATTCATTTGTGTCGAGGGAGGGGGAAGAACTTTGATCCCGGCCCGAAGGCCAAGAACAACGTTTAAGCAGCAGCAATCCCACATCTATTACCATAAGACATTTTCTTTTTATACTAATTAGTAAGGTTTTTGTTTTTTAAACTCTTCAGATTAAGACATTTTATATATTTCGTATGTTTGCCCACTGACTAAATGCTATTTTATATGAATACTAGTTTCGCTTCTGGAACAGTATTGTTACAGCATCTGGATATGTCACTTTCCATATTTACTTCATTTTTTTTTAATATCTGAAATTTCGCGGAAAACGTACGCTACTTGCAACTTGGAAAAAAAAAGAGAGTAAGTAACTATGATAAATTTATTTGCGTATTATCTTTATTGGCAAAAAATAGAAATTATGTTTTAAAGAATAATGCTTCACTTTTACTCATGCCGATTATCTTTTGTGTTTATTTTTTTGCTAATAATAAAAAAGGTAACCTAGTTTTTAAAAAGTGTTAAATTATAAAATCTATATATCTAGAAAAACGAGAAGTTGTGTGTGTGAGGGCACTTCTCAACCTATATACTTCACGAACTTTTGATCTACAGAATTGAATGTTGATATATAGTGTATTCAGACATGTGAAAAACTTTAATCCGTTTTTATCCGAAAAAAATAAATAAATAAAAGGTTAGCTAAGGGGTCAAAATTGAAAAAAATAGTATTTAGGAAGTAACGGATTTTTATCTGCATGTCTATAGTTTCACAAGTTTTGAAAACAATTTTTTAAAGATCGTGGCAAGCTGCTCTAATGGTTATTTTACTAGACTGAGTTTCGATCGCGGTTGGAGTATTTTTTTTTCTTTTACTTACAAAGACGTGAACCGTTTTGTTTTAGTTAAAAATCGTGAACTGTTTTTTTTTTTTACTTACAAAGACGTGAACCGTTTTTAAAAAAAAAATTTTTACTTACAAAGACGTGAACCGTTTTTTTTTTTGTTTTTTGCTTATAAAGACGTGAACCGTTTTTTTTAGTTACAAAGACGTGAACTGTTTTTTTTACTTACAAAGACGTGAACCGTTTTTTTTTTACTTACAAAGACGTGAACTGTTTTTTTTTAATTTTTATTTTTACTTACAAAGACGTGAACTGTTTTTTAAAAAAAATTTTTTTACTTACAAAGACGTGAACCGTTTTTTTTAGTTACAAACACGTGAACTGTTTTAAAAAAAAATTTTTTTTACTTACAAAGACGTGAACCGTTTTTTTTTTAGTTACAAAGACGTGAACTGTTTTTTTTTACTTACAAAGACGTGAACTGTTTTTTTAAATTTTTTTTTTTACTTACAAAGACGTGAACCGTTTTTTTTTAGTTACAAAGACGTGAACTGTTTTTTTTTTAGTTACAAAGACGTGAACTGTTTTTTTTTTACTTACAAAGACGTGAACTATTTTTTTTTTACGTACAAAAACATGAACTGGATTTTTTTCTACTTACAAAGACGTGGACTGGATGTTTTTAGTTACAAAGACGTGAACTGTTTTTTTTTTATTAATTTAAAAAACAATACTCGCATGCACGTTGCCGATTTTACCTCATTTAAAAAAAAAAAAAGGAATTTAACATTACGTTTAATACTAGGCAACTCTGGGTACATTTAATAATTGTATAATTTAAAAAAAAAATATTGGATTTATGTAAGATTCGAACTGTGATATTGACATTTTGAGGCCACAAAATTACATCGAATTTTCCGAAAATCGTATTATTCATCGGACGACTATTCTCATCTTGAGTGTGATTTTCACAAAATTTCTATTTCTATTTCCGACCTTCTTCAGGTGGATCTTGCCGAACCCGGGAATGTTTCTGCCCAACTCGGGAATTTGGATGGAATTTCGAGCAGAACCCTTTATTTACTTCACGGGGGTAGCGTGTTATTGTTCCGTCAGCCATGACTGAATAGTAATTCGCAAATGTATTTTTTCGATCGATCACACTGAGGATTGAACCTTCAGGAGAAGGTCACTCTTATAGTTGATTTGATTCCCAGTACTCTAACCACTGCGCCAATTCTAATACGAATTCTAGGAGCCTGAAACCTATTTTTATTTCTAGTTGTAAATATTACCATTTATATTATTACTATATATATATATCTATCTCTATACTTATTACTTGTATATATTATCTATTGTTTATAATTAGTGGTTTCATGTCGTATTAAATGCAACTGAAGAAAGTCGGAGGTTACATGGACCGAAACGTTGTGAAAACCACACTCAAGATGAGAACAGTAGTCCGATGAATAATACGAATAACGAATTCTCATCTAAAAAAATTTTCAGAAACGTCTTTCCGAAAATCGTTGAAATGTTTATCACTATGTTGCTGAATAAGCAGATTTTGTGCGAGAATTGTGATTTTATTAATTAAACACTAAAATGGATTTAGCGAGGTGTTACTCGAAAACACATTTATTGCAGCGTTTCATGAGAATGTTGAAAATGCAAAAAAGTTATACATAAATAACACAATGAATTCATTTTTGTATGTTGATGGTTTGCTGAAAAGTTACACCAGATTATGAGCATTTCATGAAGTACGAGGTGTCTTCAATAAGTTTCCAGACGGTTTTTTTTATACAGGCATTCAAAATTATCGTAGACTCTTGAGAATTCAATGTTATTGCTATACATCTTATGAGATGACAGGTCATTTATGATTTCAAGCCAAAATGAACAGCTACAGCAGGATTTGAAATACATCCTACTAATACCTGATTGTCACAACTGGTGAATTTAAAAAAATGCAATCTGAACGAGAGGGCACTTTAACAATATCCGTTAAAATTGTTTTAACCTTGGAAAATGCTGGAGAAACGTATGGAATGCTTCAGACTGCTTTTGGGCGATCTTGCATGAATCGAGCATCAGTTTTTGAGTGGTATAAGAGATTCAAGGAAGGTAAGAAGTCTGTAAGGAATGATAAAAGGTGTGGTAGGAGCTAGGAAGTCAGAACACCGGGGAATTTGATGGGTGGGGATCGTCGTGTGTCTATAGAGACAATAAGTGCTCAGTTTTATGTCAATGTGAGAACTGTACACACAATTAATCGCGAAGAACTGAAGACGCGGAAGATTTGTGCGATTGCACCAGTCCATAACGCCATGTTTGTTACAGACTAGTTGACCAAAATGGACATTAAGACAGTTCCTCGCCCTCGCTATAGCCCAAACATTGCTATATGTGACTTTTGGTTAATCTCTAAGCTTAAAAAAAAACAAAAAAAAAACCCGAGGCAATTGAAGAGATGAAAGAGGCTGTGACGAGAGTTATTGACACGCTCACACAAGAGGACTTCTATGGGGCTTTCCAGAAATTATTGGAACGGTATAAAAAGGTCATTGAAGCCAGAGGACATTACTTCGAAGAGGCCCAAGGAAACTTTTGTTGCATAATCTGTTGCACATTAGAAACCATGTTTCGTATTGACCCAATTATTTATTTCAATTTGTAAACTTAGTTTCTAACAAAAGTGAATACAATTATTTCGAAATCGTCTTATATGCATTATCTATAATATAAATATTTCCTGTCTGTTTAAATGTATGTGTGTATGTATGTTTATATATCTCGCAAAAACTTCCAACAGCTGTGACGGATTTTCACGAGATCAGTATCGCCTTGAAGCTCGACCTTTCGGACGACAAATATCGAAAAATTGTCTAAAAGCATTAGTTCCTTCACCCTCAACTGGGCACTTTTCTACAAGGAGCGGTTTCCTTTTTTTTTCGCCGATATTTTCGAAAGTCATCCCTCTTTTCGATTGACTAGCCTTAAATTAAACATACGTCACTTCCGGGTTGGGGATGGGCGCAACAGCAAAGACATCACGTTTTTTTTTCTTCCTTCTCGGTACGAGTTCGAGTCTGCCTACCTACTATAACTTTTTTTTTTTGATCAGCACACCCTCCAAACACCCAGGCTAGTAAGTTTGGAAATCGAAAAACGAGAATAATATATATTGATCCCACCTCGAATTATTTTTTATACCTACTCTGGATTGTCGCCGACTGTTTTTAGAGAGCATTTATGTGTGTTTTAAAGTTTTTTTTTTTAATCCTGCAGTGTTTGATGTGTCGCTATTTCCTTACCATCGTGTTGATACACATTGCACTACTTTTTAAGAATTGGATCATAAAAATTTTAGTATACGAAATCGATATAATACGGAAATATAACTGTTCGAATCCCCCCCTTACGCACTAAAATGTCCACATCATTTTGTGGATCTTATTGACGTTCATCTTTAAGTAAAATCTGAAGTCTGCAGTTGCTCGATTCCACGGACCCCCAAAATACAATTTTCCCCTTTTTTCCCCGGAATACTTCAAATCAACGGAGATTCCACGAACTAGGTAAGTTACCAATAACCAGATATCTGTAAGAAATATTGCTATACGATAACTTCTCTGCAGGCTACAAGATGGTCTCTTTCAAGTTTCAAAAAACGTCCTCAACTTAATAGTTCTCGCACTGTGGACTAAACTCCAACCTTTGTCTCATCGCCAAAATGTGGCCTCCCTGTGCGTGTTTTACAAGTACGTTAATGGTAAGTACTTGGACAAACTCAAAGCACTAGTACTCCTCCATGGAAATACCCCCAACAAACAACAAAATCCCACCCCATGCACTGTGTAGATAACTAGATAATGTAAGGCCTTCTACTCAAATAGCTTCTCTTGAACTTCTAGGCTTTGGGATTCCATCACAGCCACCTGCTTACCTGATTGTACTGACATGCAGAAGTTCAACTGTAATGTGAAAAGACATCTCGCTACCCAACTCCCTACATAGTATCCCTGAAAACCTGGTCCCAAATAGTAGCCCCTTACGATTTAGTGGCACTGTGCCTTGTATGGGTTGAAAAAAAAAAACAGTAACAAAAAAGTATATATATTTTTGACGTAATAAATTTTGTCAGTTCGTTTTCAATCTTCTTATATTACTATTCATCATCCAAATGATATTCTTATTAAACCTTATCCTCTAGTTGCTTTAAACCTTGACAAGTTCATTCACATAAGAAATAAAGCTATTAGAATACATTTAAAAGATGTCTCACATTACAGATACTAAAATTATTAATAAAATTAATGTCGTTTTTTGACGTTACATACGTATATAAAACAAGGCCTATAGCCATTAGTCGCGTGCTCGTGTAATGAATGAATGCGTGAATGTAGGATTGACATGAACTTTTTAAAGATAAACTAAAATGACCGAAAAATGAGCTGAAATGACTTAAATAAAAAGTAAATGACTTAGAATGGCTCTAATGAACTTAAGGATAAATTGAATTACCTTAAGAATGACTTGAATGATTAAAAAAATAACTGGAATTCTTTCAAAAATAACTTGAATA
>NC_136489.1:155234878-155302378 GCF_053919585.1 Euprymna scolopes
CCAATATTTTTTATAGTAAAAATAAAAGTTTACCAAAAATAATACAAGGTTTTAATATTTATCAAATATTTTTTTTTTTTTTTACATAGGCATCACCACATTATCAAGGCCAAGAGGCCACTCAAGGATAAGGGTTAAAGAGTGTACAGTAGAAATTAGACGATATAGTAATCATTAGTAATGAAAATTTGGTAAATTTGATAACTTATATGGAACGGCTTATCAAGAACTTATTTACGTTAGACTTGAACACAACCATATTGTAGTCAGCCGGAAAGCAGGAAAACGGAAGACAATTCCACAGGTGTGCAGTTCTAAGAAAGAAGCTTTGTTCATGGAATCTACGTTTAGGTTTAGGCACAGATAAAGAGTGGGGGGAATTATTGATAGTGTTTACAGCTAGACAAGTGTTTCTTGTGAAAGTTTGGCGAGGGGGGACCATAGATTGAAGCTCAGTCGAACACTTTCCATGAAAATAACAATACATCAGAAACAAACTCGCAACATCTCTTCTGTGAGATAGAGGTTGCAAGGAGGAGAAAAGGACATCTCCTACGAGGCTAAATATCAAATATGCATAAGAATAATAAAATATATCCCAAGCGATGGTAGGCAGAGACGAGGAGTGGGTCTCGTTGATCTCTATTGGGTGAGGGCATCCAATCATATTCAAACTATCTCCCTTTCTCATAAGTTATTTCTCAGTACTAAGACCTGAGACATACAACCAAGGAGTTGATCCCGGGCATCAGGTGACCTATGCACGTTAATAATTCCAGGTTAAGTAAAATTATATAGTATGACAGCCGAAATATTACTGGAACGTTTGTAACAGTTGAAAAACTGTTGAGACAAGATTAGCCTTCTTTCTAATTCGAGAGTAAAATCAATGAAAAGAATATGCTGTTGTCATAGCTGTTATAGCTCTAGTAAAGAGACGGTAAGAAAAAGTAGATAAAGTCTATCGCTGTCCTAATTTTACGGCTTATGGAGCCTGTTAGGGTTATTTAAACTGAAAATAGTCATGAATTGTTAATACTCGAAAACTCGAAAAAAAAAAAAAATCAACAAATAATGTATATTAAACGCAATCGAAGTTCTATATCAAACACGTATACTAAAACGTTTTTTTCAAAATTTTACTTTGATATAAAAAAACATGACAATGGTGATCGAGATGATTTCTTAACTTCGATTAAATCTGCTCAAGTTCTAAGAGAGACGGCCATGACTGTGATATCAAACTGACATTTACTTAAAGGGCGTCAATAGTTGATATGTAAATATTTAAAGACTTTACGAATGCATAGTGCATACCTCGACTAGCAACCAATCTGAACACAAATAATGAACTTGCCCAGCTTAACATAATGGAAAATTCCAGCGTTGTTTAAAAAAAAAAAAACCGGTTTTCTAATGTGATTTTTAATTTATTTGCTTGTTGTTCAACTTATCAGACAATTGAGCACCGACTACTCATTCAGTAATGCTGGAAATGTAGTGAAAATACTTGCTTTTCCCTGTCACTAACCCTAAGTCCACTTGGAAAACTTATAAACAAATCTCTCGTAAAACCATATATAATTGCCTAAGTTTGCCTTAATTTTCCGGTTTTGTGCGTCGATAAAACAGTTTTCGATAAAACCAAATCCTGTGGAAATTCTCGTTACTGTTGAAAAAATACGGATCAGTAATAAATTTAATTCTACTGCGTTTTGTATAAGTTATTGTTTACATTCTTTGTCCACATGTTAACTGTTCTGTATTCTACTACAAAATTAGTATGGTTCACATTCCTAATATGTGCAAATCAGTAATGGGACGATGCCGAAATTTTTCCAGATTCCTATACAATTAACGATTCTAATTTTTAATTTAATAATAATAATAATAATAATAATAATTATAGATTTCTTTTCTAACACACTAATTCCCCTCCGCGCAATTCTCGCAAACGGGGTAAAATCATATGTGTTAGGGTATGAGCGTAAATTACACGAGTAGATCTTTCAAAATATTTTCTCCCAAATGTTTTTTTAATTGATTGAAAAAAATGAATCAACTGAAGATTCGATTTTCTTTTTAAACAAAGCCGATTTGTATTAGGTGTCGTTGGTTGACAAAAGCTATTTGATTTTTTTCACAAAAAATTGAAAAAAAGTCAGGGATTGGCATATAAAATAGGAAGAGAGTGCAGGGATATGAAGAGGGGGTACTAGGGGTGCCTCAAAATCTGCCCCTTTTACTCCCGTTATAAAAGTGCCCTTTTCAGAGGAATATATTATAGGCCTGTTTCCCACCGTTACTATTATTTTGCCGATTTTTATCACTTGAGGATCTGGCCTAAAAGTTCTCTGCATGTCCCTGAGATAGTTCAAGCTCACTCCCCAGGTTAAGAATGACTTTCTAAATAATGATGGGAATATTAAGACATTCATAACATGAAAAGGTAAAGAGATGTTTTCCTTTTATCAAAGAACTAGCCTTGGTGCCCGGCGTTGCCCAGGTGTTTGGGTGTGTGTGTTGAGTCTCATAAGGATAAAGACAAAAGGACAGACGAAACAAAGGTTGTTAGGTACAACCGGATGGGAGTTGTTGGAGAAATCCCGTGAGCTCCTTGCTTGGCGAGATAAAATCTGACGCAAATTAAACCTTTCCGGATGGTATTAGTGTTTAATTAAACATAATAGACAAGAAAGGATTTAAGAAATTCTATCGTCTCCGACTGAAATAATTAGTCTAATCAGGCACTTAGAAATCAACTGCTTAGTTGGTGCGAATTAAGAGTTCTTCCCGAGTTCGACAAAATACACCTTCTTTAGGTATATTTTGTCGAACTCGAGAATGTGTCGGTCAAACTCGGGAATTTGGGCGGAATTTCGAGCGTAACCCTTTATTTACTTCACGGAAGTAGCGTGCTTTTGTTCCATCAGTTATGATTCGCAATTATACTTTTTGAGGATTGAACCTTCAGGAGAATATCACTTTTTACAATTGATTTCTAAGTTCTTTAACCATTTGCGAACAATTCTAATACGAATTTTAGAGGCCTTAAGTCTATTTTTATTTCTAGTTGTTAATATCACTATTTATTACTAATTATTACTATATATTACTGTATATTAACGTATATATATATATGTAGTAGATATTTAGAAGGCTGTCACAATGCGAGGGATTAAATATATTTGTTGCTGGTAAGAGAAGACGAGAACAAGTGGCGATTTACAAATCAATAAGTACATACATATATTTTATATATACATATATTTATTCAGTTGTATTAGGTAAAATGTCTTACTTGTTATGTCTGTGACAATATCCATGATTAATTTCGGAAAAAATTTCCCTTTTCAAATGGTAGACGTAACAGATCGATTCAAAGCATGCTAGATTATGGAGCGGAAGTTGGGTAGCTATGTGGGGCCTTGGAGCAAATGTGAGTAGGCGATTTATGTATGGTATGATTAGGTAATTAACATGTTTATAATTTTTATTTATTTCTATTTATTTGTCTTTTTTGGTTTATAAGTTGTTGCTTTAGCGTGAGCTTTTTTAATTTTGTATGTTCTCTATTTTGTTGTCTTTATTATTACTATTATTTTTTTTCTGCTGATATGTGGGGTGTCTAGGTTTATCTAGGTCACGTAAGTCGCTAGTGGGCTGTGTCCGGTCAGCTATTGAAGGATAGAGTAGGAGTGGGATGTGAGAGAAGAGGGGAGGTGGTGTGCGGGGTGGTGCGCTCCCAGTCGGCAGCTGGGTGTTTAGGTTAGTGCTGCCAGGAGTAGGAAGATAGGTGGGGAGGGGGGCATTGGGATGATATTCCTTGGGAGTTGTTAATTTATTTATTTCCATGGGATTATAAGTGGTAGTAGATGGGGCATTTTGTTTGTTTGTTTTTTAACTTTATTTTTAATTGGTTTGGTTTACTTCAGTTAGCTATATTTTAATTTTTTTTGTTTTAAATATATACTGCTGTTTTTTATTTATTAAATTCTCTAATCCTATTTATTTATATATATATAATGTATATATATATATATATATATATATATATATATATGTTTCTTTTTACTTATTACCTGTATATATTATCTATTTGTTGTTAAATTAGTCAAGTCTCTTTCCATCTTAAAAATTCAGAAACGTCATAATTTTCTACAATTGTTAGATTTGACTGCTGCCAAAATTCCTTCGTCCAAGAACTCACTCTACTACTACCACTACTGGTCCTGGATATGACCTTAAACTATATCCAATGGTGAGGCCCCACCTTGCGGGCTTTGAGGAGTGTGTAGCCACGCTTTAATTGCCATTGCTCCCAGGTCCACTCTGATCCGGAGTGGTAGTATATGTTAGGGTCCCAACTATGGGTTAAATAGAATCTAAATCTAAATCTAAAAAATATACTCCATTAAAAATCGTTCCTCAAAATAACTAGATTCGGCATTAAATAATCTGAAAAAGGTTGATATGCCGTAAAACAAAAACCAACGAATCTACTACTACTACTACTACTCTCTCAACTGTAAAAAAAAAAAAAACTTCTGCTGATGGAACTTCTTCAAAATCCAACTCCAAAATGAACGCTCTCTCTGAAAAATCAGGCCTCTTATCTCTAACCAGGAGCATTTCATTTGAATATCAGGTGAGAACATTACAGGTATATAAAGAGATAAGACTGCTATTTTTTTCTTCATTTATTTTGGCCCGCCCAGATTTGTACAAGTTGCACAATGGCAAGTTTGTAACAACTTTTAAAAATTTCAGACCACACTTGTTTATAATTAATAGTTCTCATATTTGACTAGAAAATTATGGCAACGTGAATATACAGCCAGCTTGCCGTTATTCCAGTTTGTCCACAGAGCACTGGTAAATAATTAGGTACGAGCGTCTCTTCAATAAGTTTCCAGACGTTTTTGTACAGGCATTTAAAACTGTCGTAGACTCTTGAAAATTCAGTATGTTATTATTATTATACATCTTATGAGATGGCTGACTAATTTTTATGATTTCAGGTTCTAATCAACGACTACAGTAGGAATAGAACTACACCGTACTAAAGCATGTTTGCCACATCTGAATTTCAAAAATGCAAGCTGGACGCGAGGACAAAAACGATATGCAATAAAATTCTGTTTTAAACTTTAACTGTATGGAATGCTTCAGACTGTTGAGGAATCTTGCATGAATTGCGCATCAGTTGAGTGGCATTCAAGGAAGGGAGGGAATCTGTGCGGGATGACGAGCGGTGCGAGAAAAGCAAGGAAGTCACAACACCAAAGTTCATTGGCCAAATAAAATTTTCAAAAAAAATCATTAATAAGAACCGTCGTATGTTTGTAGAGACAATAAGTGCACAGTTTGATGTCAGTGCGGAAGATTTGAACGAAGTTTGTCCCAATACACCAGTCCACAACTCCATCCTTGTTACAGACTATTTATCCAAAATTGCCATCAATAGCCCAGATCTTCATCCTTGTGACATTTGTTTTTTTCATAAGCCCAAGGAAAATCATATATGCTGTCGTTAATTATTTTTATTTCTAGTTGTAAATATCAGTATATATCACTTATTATATATTAATGCATTATATATATATATATATATATATATATATATATATGTTGTTTTTACTTATTACTTGCGTATATTATCTATTGTTTATAATTACTGGTTCCCATATCGTATTGAATTCTATACTAGGTATACTTAGCAGTTGGTTATTCCCCAGCATATGTGCTGCTTCTTTCAGCCGTCTTACTCTCCACCGTTCCTCTCTGTCTATAATTTTTACTTCGTCCCATAATGGTAGACAATTAAGGAAGTGAAAGAGGTGGCGAGGGTTTTTAGAGATGCTTACACAAGAGGACTTCCATGGGGCCTTCCAGAAGTTTTTAAAACGGTATAAGTGCATTGCAGCCGGAGGAGATTACCTCGAAGGAGACTAAAGTTTCATATCATATATCCATAAAAGCGTACATACAAAAAGCGCCTGGAATTTTATTGAAGGAACCTTGTACATTCGAGAAACTCTCGTACATAGGTTATTAATTCATTCGTTATGTTATGTAGATATTCAAATACCGACACAATTAGATTTTAAGTTGTTATAAACGAGCATCCATATACAAAAGACGGATTAAATTGTAATTTGTGTTCTCTCTCAGGAAGCTATAATTTAAATAGTTTAGGAGCCGTATATATTATATATATATTATATATATAATGACCTTGTAACGAGTGATGTAACCCAATTTCCGGTTTACGACACCCGGTTGCGCATGCGTGCATAAAAATTAACCCATAACAACGTAAACAGATAAACACAAATCCCTTCTTTTGCAGATTTTGACATGTGCACTGAAATATTAACGTTATTATTTCGGAATTATTATTTAACATGGTAAGAGTGGGGGTATTTTGCAACTATTCTTTATTACAAATATACTGTCGCTATTTTCTTACAACTAAACAACTTTAACCCGTTGACAAATATAAGAACAATTGTAGTAAAGCCAAGATTACTACTACTACTACTACTACTACTACTACTCTATCCGTCCCTGTTCCTTCCTTTTTTATTTACATTTCTAGATACAGAATAGTTGTGGGAGAACGGTAAATTTATTGACACATTTACTAATATGTTTCAATATTAGTTTTATTTTATTTATTTAGGTTTTATTTTTTTGCTTCAGGTTTTATTAATTTTTTTTTGTTTTTAGAGTTTAAGTTTCTATAACTTGGTTGAAGGATTCCAATATGGGTTTTTCATTCTTATATATCTCATCGGTAGGTTCATGTGCGTTTTTGCTGCTAAATGACTTTCGTCGGCGTTCGATCCATAGGAAAATGTTTAATTTTAGATTTTTGAGCGATTAATCGGGAAAGTAGGTAACTTTACACGAATAGGGAGGATTTTTTGTTTCATGCTTGAGTGATCCGTCCGTGACTATTCATTTTAATATACTTTCATAGAAATGTTTCTGTTATGTCAAAAAAAAAAACAAACAAACTATTTTCTTTAGGTCACAAGTGTTACGCTCATACATGAATTTTATAGCTAATATAACATGCTAGCCCAACGGGTCACGGGTAGTCTAGTATATATATATATATATATATATATATATATATATATATATATATATATATATATATAAAGAACAAGTAGTTAATAAGACATGTTAAAAACACTTTGAAAAAGAGTTAAAAACATTTAATGTTAAAAAAGGAAGCACAAACTAAGTGGATAGTCCTTAATCCGCGGAATTTCGAAGAAATACTTTCCTTCTCATCAGAGGGTAGGGATTAGCAAAATGCGGAATCTGATTTTGCTTTCAAAAGTATTTGATGAAACTACAAGTAAGTCATAGATCTTACTTAGTAACAAATAGTGAAGCAGAGGGAATATGGCGAAGAAAAAAGTGATTTCAAGTGAATGGATGGCCTGGTGAAGGATCAAATATCCAATAACGGTAAAATCCAAAAAAGTTGATTAAATTTCCATTTCCACAATTAAAATCCAAAGGAATCGCGTTTATGGAAGATGGTTCAAAGTAATCCAAAAGGAAGTATTCCGTGGAATAATTCATAAATGGTACAAGAAAAAAAGGGAATGAGTTCAAATAATATTATTAAAAGAAAGATAAAATGTGCGTTGAAAGAAGAAACGAAGAGATTTTAAGACATAACTGTAAAGGCTTATTATAAGCTCTATTTCATATTTGGTTTTATCGAGCTTTTACATCTGGTTGAGGTTACTTTATAAATATTAACTCTTTAATATTTATAATATACCTTAGATTTGTCATCTTGGATTTTGTTGGTAAACTTAATTGTAATTCTTATTTCATTGTCTATATTTGTCCGTTGTCGATGCAATTGCTCGATTCCATCTAGTTCTGGTTCTAGCTTTATTATGAAAAAGTGAACGGCATTTCTATCTATAATCTCCTCTTAATGTCTAATATATATATATATATATATATATATATATATATATATATGTATGTATGTATATATATATATATGCGCGCTCCTGGTATGTTTAGTGTTATTTCTTATCTCTCGCCTTAATTCGACGTTTTTGCAGAATTGGATGTAATCTGGCTTTCGGATTTCGAATCTCGATGTACGTAAACTTGCTACATCTACTAACATTGGAGTGTCGTGATAAGGATAACTATTTCATGTATAAATTAATATAAGACAAAGAGGAAGAGAGAGAGAGAGAGACACACACACACAGGGTGAACATGTCTCTTAATTGTAGCTATTTACTATGCCTCCCCACGGGACAGAGTTAGACACCAGGGTCGTTTTTTAACGTGGAGAAAAGGTACAAAAATAAAAATTGTCTTAGTCGTGAAGGATTTCTCCTCCACCGAAAGAGAACAAGAAAATGAAGTGCAGCATCTGTAGAACAGATGGTATTTATTTGCTCCCCCACCGAGCAAATTAGGCACAAGGCCGATTTTTAATGTGAGGAGTGAAGGGGAAATGGGAACCAACTCCCCGGGGAGTAGGGCAGTTGGATAGTGACAATTGGTATGAAGGGTTGCCCCTACATTGACCAAGGTCTTATATGTGAGGTTGCCCACACATATGGTCTTTGCTTGCAGTATCTGCCGGAACAGATGGTATTTATTTGCTCCCCCACCGAGCAAATTAGGCACAAGGCCAATTTTTAATGTGAGGAGTGAAGGGAGGGGGAAGGGAAAAAGGGGACCAGCTCCCGAGAGGTGGGAAATGGGAGCTGGTTAATGGTCAGGCATGTGGGGTTGCCCCCACATCTGGTCTTTGCTAGTCATAGCTAGTCATAGCTTGCAGTATCTGCCGGAACAGATGGTGTTTATTTGCTCCCCCACTGAGCAAATTAGGCACAAGGCCGTTTTTAATGTGAGGTAAAAACCAGCTCCCCTAAAAGTAGGCAAAAAGGGGGCACTCTGGTTACCAAAAATAATAATTGTCCCAGTATAGAGGGTTTCCCCTCCGTTGACTAGTACAAATTATCTTAAGTGCAGTATCTGCCGGAACAGATGGTATTTATTTGCTCCCCCACTGAGCAAATTATGCACAAGGCCGTTTTTAATGTGAGGTAAAAACCAGCTCCCCTAAAAGTAGGCAAAAAGGGGGCACTCTGGTTACCAAAAATAATAATTGTCCCAGTATAGAGGGTTTCCCCTCCATTGACTGGTACAAATTATCTTAAGTGCAGCATCTGCCGGAACAGATGGTATTTATTTGCTCCCCCACTGAGCAAATTATGCACAAGGCCGTTTTTAATGTGAGGTAAAAACCAGCTCCCCTAAAAGTAGGCAAATAGGGGGCACTCTGGTTACCAAAAATAATAATTGTCCCAGTATAGAGGGTTTCCCCTCCATTGACTGGTACAAATCATCTTAAGTGCAGTATCTGCCGGAACAGATACTACACTTTGATCCCGGCCCGAAGGCCAAGTACTCTTAATTGTAACAAATGAACAAAACACGTAACGTGTTCACTTGATTGCAAACGAAACTAAATTTCAAATTGTGTACTAGTAGTTATGCGAACGAGCGTTTGTTTACGTTCACTGCACAGATCATGGTTATTTGCTCGTTTTTGAATTCTCTACTAGATTTCAATGTGAGTCGTAGTGTGATGTAGTCGCGATCATTTGTTTCTATTAAAGCAAAACCACAACTTCTGTTTATATGTAACGAGGCTTTTTTGGGGAGATTTCAATGCTATTTGTTTTTATTTTTCCAAAACAACAGACTTCAATACGGACAGACATCACTTTTAACTACCGCATCCTCGTTTAAAGTTTCAAATACTCCTTTCTCTTAAACTAACAAAATCCAAAGTATATTCCTCTGTCCGCCGTGCTGGAATATACAATATATCTCATTTTTATTTGTAATTTTCTATCGTCGGATAAACACACAAAATAGATAGGTTTTGTATACAGGTTAATCTCTTAGTACGTATTTCCTTCCTTCTAACGGCAGGAATATGTAACAAGGTTAGAACGTTAGAAATATAAATTCAACGCTCTTAAAGGATGAGCATTCTAGAATGTTAAAAGTTGCATGTGCAGCCTGGTCGGCATTCCCCAGAAGTAATGTCTAAGGTAGTAAGCAATATATTTTCTCCACCCGAAAGGCAGTTGATTATGAATTGGAAGAGTGAATTACTAGGACTATTCCGAACCTTACCAAAGTCATTCTCTCCTCAAAATGTTTAAGATTCCGCCAGACTGCCGAGGACGATTCCTTGATGTATGAATATTGGGAGTGACGATCGTTAAGTAGTTAACGACACTGAGTGAATTTAGTTCGTGCTACAGAAACACTTGAAATCAATCCCATCCATGACCTTGTGTCTAAGGCAAATAAATACTCAAGCTGTGTTAGGGTAGTCTCTTAATAAGGGACCCTCCATTGTACACGAACAGGCGGGCGGAAAAAATACGCGTTTCATTTTTTTCTGGTCACGGCACCAAATTATCACCCATCCGTTTGCCGATGAGGTGTTACTTGATTGTCGTGGGGACGTTTCTAGCTCCACCGGTGTGAACAAACCGTTGTTTGTCTGGGAAGGTTACCTGCTTCGTCATGTGAACGGCATTAACCCCACCTGTGTGAACAAACCACATTAAAAACGACAGGACAAACCTCAATGGTGTGGCCCTCTTCTGCTTGGCCGCTGTCCAACCCAGACCATCGCCTCCTGGGGTCACTCTTGCTGTAATATCTGCTTGGTGTTGATTTTTGGCTGTGGTGTCTGCTTTTGTGGTGACAAATGACACGCAACACAGATTTGTAAAACAAAAAAGAACTTAATTACTTTATTTTACGATATTATATAAAGTGTCCACTTAAAAGTAACCCAGAAAATGTAGTAGAAAGAAGGAACATTCTTTTATTGTTTAAATTTCCTGTAGTGTTACAAAAGGTGCTGGGATTGATCCCCATTGACATCTATGCCTTTCTGGCCACGTTTAACAACGTTTGCAGATACTGCCTGTAGATTTTTTCTGGTGATACTCCTGATAGCTTTAGTAATCTTCTCATTTTATTTATCTAGATTGTGAGGATTATTTGCATAATCTTTTGTTTTTTATAAAGTCTCCCAAAGATAAAAATCACATGATGACAAGTCCGGGGAACGTGGTGGCCATAACCCTTTGCTTATTGTTCTCTCTTCCGTAAACATGTCATGAACTCGTGTCAGTGATCTGTGAGACGTGTGGCATGAAGCGCCATCTTGTTGGAAAAAGAATTAGATTTTGTCTTGTGGTGCCAGTTGGTCGGTAAGAGAAAGTAAGAGAGATTGGGCTACTCTTAACTGGGCCATCCCTGTATCTGTGTGTCTGTGTGTTAGCCTCCTCTTGTCTCAGGAGATAATTGATAAAGGAAAGAAGCATATTTTATACAAGACCAATCACTACTTTTATCTATCAATATAATACATATATTATGATAATGATGATGATTATCATCATCATGAATTTCAGTTTAACCTCTTGCTAGAAAAAACTGCATTTTGTCTTATGATGTCAGTTGATTATTAAGAGAAAGATATGAGACATCGGGCTACTTTTAAGTGGGCGACCCTGTACATTAATAAAAAAGGAAAGACATTAAATTACAAATAATTGCTTTTATCTTAGCCCAGGTTACCTTGGCTAATACTTTGCTCGAGAGGAGTGGGGTGTACCCTTTACTTCCCCAACAGAAACATCAAAATATGTGTGTTCGCTGCCCGCTGGTTAGTCGAGAAATGAAAGTGTGTGTGTGAGAGAGAGAGAGAGAGAGAGGGGGAGTGGGGAGAGGAAGAGGGGGAGACAGAGAGGGTTCTGTAAGAATGGGATTATGGGAAATCTATCGTAAGTAAATATTAAGGTAAATAAATACTAAAGGATACTTTCTTGTACACAATGAAGAGACAGAGAGAAAAAAAATGCGTTTTGCGTTTTTTTTTCTTTATCATATCCGAAGCTGATTACTCATTTAAACATGCCCACGCTTCTTTTAGAATTTTCTCTGTAACTGGGTCAAGAGAAGAAAACCCCCGTATCATGCATCATACATTTGGGAGGACAGTTTGCTTTCATTCAAGGTCAATTGTGTAATGATACCGTGCCACCCACTATCGCAGCAGCAACGACGGCAGCAGACGAATTCATCACTCCTACTCACGGATCGATACTAGCGATAAGAAACTACCCGAATTGGTTGAATTCTAGTGAAATCGGAGGAAAATGACGAAAGAAAAGAATCACGTGCCTGTAGTGAAATATGAACACGTGCTTGGTATTGATGTGAAGCACTACGTCTGAAGCTAATGTGTTTAGTATAAGAGCGAGAGCATCAACATGGATATGTTTTAATAGAATAAGACATGGATGGGCACTTATACAGATATCAACTTACACATACACTGCTAATCAAAAATTTAAGACCACTTAAAAATCTTAAAAAAACCCAAACTTTTAAGGATAGGTTTTAAACTCTTCCGACTTAAGGTTACTAATACCACAATCTAAACAAATGGAAAAAAAAATCTACATTCCAAAGATTGATTTTTAAAATTTATGAACTCTAAGAACTTTAAGAATTCTACCAAACTCCTCCGGCAATTTTGGGTCCAAACACTTGAAATTTTAGATATAGGTTACTTGGACAGAGATCTAACTTCATAATTCGATTTTATCTCCAAACAATAAATGTTAAGTGGTCATAATTGGGGTCAAAGTTTTATGAAAATTTACCTCTGCGGTCTTTACCAAATTACTCAGCCAATTTTTGGTCCAAACAGCTGAAATTTTACATCAAGTGTATTCAGACATAGAGCAAGGGTTTAATCGTTTTTTTGCTGAAAATTTGGCTTCCAAGGAAACAGAGTCCCAAAGATTTTACCTTAGCGGTCTTGAGCAAACTATTAAGTCAATTTGGGTCTAAATATTTAAAACTTTACATAAAGGGTATTCAAACATGCAGTAAACTTTTTGTAATCAGTTTTTAGGCGAAAATTTGGCTGCCAAAAGTAAAAATTTACAGAGTTAACCGTTGAAGACTATGCAAACTTCCCCGCCAATTTTTGGTCTAAACACTTAAAATTTTAGTTGTAGGTTACTTGGACACGTGTCAAACATTTTAATTCAATTTGAGCCCAAAACAAATGTTAAGGGGTCAACATTAAAAAAAAAATTCGACCTCTGCGGTCTCTACCAACTTTTCTCTATGGTAGTTAACGAAGCCTATTATATAGAAAGGCATTACCGTACATATTCACACTTTTTAATATATGTACATAAAGTTATGAATAGTACACAGGGCCCGAGCAAAGCCGGGGTGAACTGCTAGTACATATATACATCTATAAAAGTAAACGTGTCTGTGTGTCTGTGTACATTTCTCTACGCAATAACTGTCAATCTACAGACTCGAAATTTTATATACAGGGTACTGAGATTTGGGAAAATCGATGTGATCGGTTTTCGGCAAGAAATTTGGCTGTTAAGGGGTCAAAGTTCAGCGATTTGACCTTTGAGAACTCTACCAAACTCCTCCGACAATTGATTCTAAACACTTGAAATTTTAGATATAGGTTCCTTTGACATGGCTCTAACTTAATAACTTGATTTGAGCCCCAAAGAATAAATGTTAAGGGGGTCAAAAAAGTGGTCAAAGTTTTAAAAAATTGACCTCTGCGGTCTCTTCCAAATTACTCAGACAATTTCTGGTCTAAACATTTGAAATTTTACATAAATGGTATTCAAAGATATGGCGAGCTTTTTTTATCGGGTTGGGTCGAACATTTTTAGTTACCAATAGATAAATGTATGTATGTATGTATGTTTGCATGCGTGCCTAAAACTTTCGATAGAGGCGACGGATTTTACCAAGATCAGTATCGGTTTAAAGTTCGACCGTTCATACGACAAATATCGAAAAATTGGCTAAAAATATTAATATCTGCACCTTCAACTAGGCACTTTTCTACAGGGGGGGTCACTTTTTTCGCCGATATTTTTTTAAAGTTATCCTCTCCTTTAGATTGTGTAGCCTTAATTTAAAAAAAATGTCGCTTCCGGTTTGACAGTGGTCGTAACAGCATTGACGTCAGGTTTTTACCCCGTTCTTTTCCTCCTTTGCGGTACGGGTTCGAGCCTGTCTTCCTACTATCACTTTTTTGTTTTTTTTTTGCTTTTTTTGTTCAACAGACACATCCAAACACTCGGGCAACGCCGGGCTGAAATGCTAGTATATATATATATTCACAAAATAAAACTTACTCTAGGATAGCGATACAAAATAGCTTTAAAACTAACCATAGCAATAGAAAACAAACAAATAAATAAATTAAATAAACATGAATATACATAAACGATCATATATATATATATATATATATATATATATGCATGTGTGTGTGTACACACACACACACACATATATATATATATATATATATATATATAAGGAAAACGTCTATCTTAAACCACTAGCCTAGTTCTAAAACAGATCCTTTGTTCGAGAAAATGCATGCCCATTGGCTGATAGGAAGGGGCGCGGTGGATACTAGAAAGCTGATTGACTAACTAGAAATCCTCAACATATATAAAAACAAGAAGCAACCACAGAATTCGCGCATAAGCCTCACGAATCCTATAGTGGATGAAACGCAGAATATTCAGTGTAGCTTAATCGCCATATATATTTTATAAATTACTATATATATATATATACATATATATATAAAAATGAAATTGTCTGTGTGTGCGTGTACATTTCCCTACCAAACTATTGTCAATTTTCAGACTACACACTCGAGATTTGACATAACGGATATTGAGATTGGGGAAAATCTTTTTAATCGGTATTCGGACAGAAATTTGGCTGTCAAGGGGTCAAAGTTTAACGATTTGACCTTTGAAAAGTCTGCCAAACTCTTCCGCTAATTTTGTGTCTAAACACTTGCAATTTTAGATTTAGTTTACTTAGACATGGGTCAAACGGTTTAATTTGATTTGGGCCCAAAAGAGTAAATGTTAAGGTAAAAATTGTGGCCAAAGTTAAAAAAAAATTACCTCAGCGGTCAAATTTGGCTGCGAAGAGGTCAAACTTGAAAGAGGTGACCTTTGCAGACTACCAAACTCCTCCGTCAATTTTGGGTCTAAACACCTGAAATTTTAGATGTAGGTTACCTGGACATGAGTCAGACTTTAAAATATATATATATATACATATGCTCATGAAATTATAAGCAGTACATAGGGCCCGAGGAAAGCCGGGCTATATATATATATATATATATATATATATATATATATATATAGGAGAGTTAACAGAATATAAATTCTTTTTAAGACAAGACTTATCGGGACAATGCAAAGCTCAATAAATTGTTTTCGAGTATATATAGAACATAGAACAACAATATATATTCGTTTAATCAATATGAATATTACATTACAGTTCCAGACATATTTTACTGATAATTTTATCCACTTAAAATAAAATCATAAACAGCGAAATAGTCTATTCACCTTGCTGAAATAAACCGTGGCTATAGTAAGAGAAGTATCGCTATAATAAAAAAAAATGCTAATTTAGTTAGAAGACACTAGAACTTCATTACAAAGCCATTTCCACCTTGGTATAGATTCAGACTTGTTGCGTGTCAAAATATGCATATATTAAAAAAAAAACAAAAAAACTTTGAAATATGAATTAGACTGACTGAAATAAATCCGCAACTCAACCACCTGTCAATATATCGTGATCGTTTCTTCCTTGATAGCGGTTAAAACTTATTCCAAACAAACCCTTATCCCCGAGTGGCTTCTGGGCCTTGATAAGTGGTGACTATGCAAAAAAAAAAAAAATCTCACGGTGAATGTATTAGGGATGGGAGATAAGTAAACTCTTTATATCTAGGCATTTTCAAGCTTAATGCTTCTCATCAGAATAGGAGAAAAGAGACTAGCTAACATATTAGAGATGTGACGTCTGGTGATAACTACATTAACAGCGAAATAATTCGGCGTTAAATGAAATGGGGATAATATATATTGCAACTATTGGTGAGAAACATAAGAGAACTACACTTTTGGCCTTTTGGTCAAGATCAAAGTGCAGTATCTGTTTTGCAGATGCTTCACTTCCATTTCTTGTTCTCTTTCGGTAAGGGATCAGTTCTTCACGACTGAGACAATTTTGTTTATTTTTGTACCTTTTCTCCACGTTAAAAAACGACCCTGGTAGAGGCATAGTAAATAGGTACACTTATCTATAGAGGAGGAATATAGCAGATATGATAAGTTGATACCGCGTATGACAGGGTAGGGTATAAGAGGATTGTTCAATATATGCGTCCCTATGTTCATTTATACTATCGGGAACAATATAGGAGAAGTGATTATATATATATATATATATATATATATATATGTTTGTGTGTGTGTGTGTATTTAGGTAGCATTTTTTCATTCAGACGTATTGCTAAATAGCACGGAGTGTTTTTGCTTAATGAGATTGTCTTGTAATTTTTCCATTTTTCGAATTGTCATTCTTATGTCTCGGTCGAATCTGTGTAGGAGAGTTCCAGCTTTTAAACGAAACGAAAACTGCCTGAAGACGTCTGGAAAAAATCAGTTTCAATTGCTTGCAAAAAAACAGATGGACGAAAACAACTACCCAAATTCAGCCGATACATAATGACCATTCGAAAAATGGAAAAATTTCCTATTTACAATGCCTCCCCACTGGACAGAGTTAGACACCAGGGTCGTTTTTTAACGTGGAGAAAAGGAACAAACAATAAAAATTCTCTCAGTCGTGAAGGACTTCTACCACTGACAGAGAACAAGAAATTGAAGTGCAGAACATATACTACCCTGTGATCTCGGCCCAAAGGCCAGGTGGGAAATTACAAAGAAAAAGTAGATCATATATATGAGAAAAGTTATGTGCATGTAGTTTTGTTGTGGCATAACCCTAACCCTAAAATCGTTGATCTAGAGTCAAACTAACCGTAGATTTTTAATCCAAAGTTTGTATTAATGTAAGAAGTTTTTTTATTCTCAGTCAAACGCATAAGAGAGAATAAAGAGTTCATCATAATAACATTAGAAATAAACGCCCGACATTTTAGCATTGTTTTACGAGTTTTATAATGCGGGTTCTAAGCAGTATCGTTTATAACGACTAAAGAACATAATCTTAATTATGTGCAACTTACATTCCAGGAAGAAAAATGTCAAAGTCTGAAAGAACAGTAACGAAACAACGAACAGTAACGACATTACGAACAGTAACGACATTACGAACAGTAACGAAACAACGAACAGTAACGAAACAACGAACAGTAACGAAACAACGAACAGTAACGAAACTACGAACAGTAACGAAACTACGAACAGTAACGAAACTACGAACAGTAACGAAACTACGAACAGTAACGAAACAACGAACAGTAACGAAACAACGAACAGTAACGAAACAAAGAACAGTAACGAAACAAACAGTAAAAAAAATAACCATTTTTAAAATTCCAAATCATTCCAGCTTGGTTTGTTTATACTTTTCACATAAAATTATAGTGCATATTTGACGTTTTGTATACTTTGAAGAGAAAATATTTCATACCACTAACCGTACGACGCTTAAATATATTGGAATTAATATAGATTTCATAATTAATTTTACAAAGCAATTTCTCTATTGAATATTATGTATAGGATGAAACGATAAGTTTTTCGCCCTAAAGAAAACAGCACTACAGCCTTATTTTAAAAATTGAAAATTATCAATTCAATTGACTTGATTATATAGTAGAGCTAACATCTATTCAGAGTATCCGCCTTAAGCCTCAATTATCGCCTCGATAAGGGTCCGGAACTGGGAGCATGCCTTTCGACAATCGAAGGCGGGAGCTCGACGAATACCCGACGGATGGACTTGATCAGGCTGGCTTTAGTCTTGTGGGAGGTCATGTTAGTGATGTTTTCGACATATGCCCAAATGAAGTAGTCCATAGGTTTCAAGTTAGGGAGGAGAGAGGTCAGTAAGAGTGTGCAAAGTCTTATCACTCCTACTGCAGCCATACTGCCACACCCAGGGTCTACTAACGGCCACCTGGTTGCACCATCACTGCACTCTTCAGCACATCTAGGTTCATTTTGGTGGTGACTTTCAAGTCGACTTCGAAAACGTAAGATAGCATGATGTATCCGTCACTTAAAGCACACCAAAGACCATAACTGTGGCTTGAAACTGATTTCATCCTCCTGGGCACGTCCCTATTATTATTCGTGGCAATTTTGAGGATGCTGGCAATAGTCCTTGTAGAATCAAGAATCAAGAATGCGCTTACCTTCCCTCTCCACCATTATGGACCATTTAACTAATTTCAACATATTTATTCAGTAGCAATTAGTGGTATGCTAATTGCCATTGGACCAGCCTACAATTATGAGGGGCCTGATTGGCTAAACATGCCAGGAGGGGCAGGTGCCACTCTACAAATGCCAGCTGCTCTGGCATTCAGGAGTTTTACTGTTCTAGACTTCTGCCAGGAACTACACTGTCAATTATCGCATCCATTCAGCACAACATCTTCATTGGATTAGCTGGTTCACCCTAGCAATATTCTATAGTCCTGTTGTCATGACTTGGATTGGTAGAGAGCATGAGTTGTACAGTAGCGCATATCCCACATCGCTCGTTAAATATTGTGCAACTTTCAGACATGAGAGAAGGCTCCGATAGCTGTTTGGCTTTGTACACAACTGGTCAATTAGTAGATGGTCTGCAAAAATTTTTTGAATACCAGTTTTCATAAAAAAAGAAATGAAGTCATGTCTTTTCTAGGGTGACAATTTTATCGTTCCCCCTGTACAAGTTAGTTTACATAGAAATTCTTTTTTAATTTATACATAAGCAACGCGTAAATAAGGCGTATAGAAGAGCGTAAAGAAAAGGAGTAAAATATAGTTAAAGAAAAGAAGGGAGATACAAAGACACGTGCACACGCAGTGGAGGGAGAGAGAGAGAGTACACACAGAGACTGGTATTCTCGCAATGGAACCTAGACCCAAAATTGGCAGAGGAGTTTGGTAGAGTTCTCAAAGGTAAAATCGTTGAACTTTGACCCCATAACAGCAACATTTCTGGCTGAAACCCGATTAAAAGATTTTCTCAAATCTCAATACACCTTATATAAAATTTCCAATCTGCAGGCCGAAAATTGACAGTTATTTGGTAGCGAAATGTACACACACACACACACACACACACACACACACACACACACACACAGTTTCACTTTTATAGATATATAGATATAGTATCATGGGTGCCCGGTGTTGCCCGGGTGTTTTGAGGTGTGCGTTGCACAAAACGTGGTCGTAGGAAGGCAGGCTCGAACCCGTACCGCCAAGGAGGAAAAGAACGTGAAAAAAAACGTGACATCTTTGCTGTTACGACCACCGTTATCCCGGAAGTGATGTAAGTTTAAATTAAGGTTAGACAATCGAAAAGAGGGGATGACTTTCGAAAATAACGGCGAAAAAAGCGACCCCTTCCTGTAGTGCCCAGTTGAGGGTGAAGAAATTAAAATGTTTTTGGCCAATCTTTCGGTATTTGTCGTCTGAGAGGCCGGGCTTTCAAACAATACTGATTTTGTGAAAATTACTCTAAATTCAAAAACTTAATTACTCTTAATTTACTATTATTCTCAAACCCAAAATCATTTGCTATTAATTTACTATTAATCTCAAACCCAAAATCATTTGCTATTAATTTACTATTACTCTCAACACCAACCCTGTTTACTACTGCCCGGTTTTGCTCGGTTTTTGTTTACTACTGCCCGGTTTTGCTTGAGCCCTTATACCGTTCATAACTTGCGCTATGTGTTAATATACTTTTATGTACTATTTCAAATGTCTAGACCCCAGATTGTTTTTGTAATATCGTAGAGAAAGAGGACGACATTTTTTTTTGATAACTTTGACCCCAATTTTGACCCCTTAACATATATTGTTTTGGTTTCAAATTAAAATAAAATGTTTGATCCATGTCCAAGTTACCTACATTTAAAATTTCAAGTGTTTGGACCAAAAGATTGGCGGAGGATTTTGGTAGAATCTGTAAAGGTCAACTCTGTAAACTTTGACCTTTTGGCAGTCAAATTTTCCCCCCAAAACTGATTAAAAAGCCTGCTGCATATCTGAATACCTTTTTATGTAAAATTTCAAATGTTTAAACCCAAAATTGGTTTAATAGTAAGCTAGAGATCGCAAAAGTCAAATCTATTAAACTTTGACCTCTTGGCAGCGAAATTTTCTGCCAAAATGAATTAGAAAACTTTCCCTATGTCTGAATACAGTTTTTGTAAAATTTTTAATAAGACAAAAAATTGGCTGAGTAATTTCGTTGAGACCGCTGAGGTCAATTTTCTTTTTAAATTTTGGTCCCAATCATGACCCCTTAGCATTTATAACTTTGGGCTCAAATGAGTTATAAAGGTAGATCGATGTCTAAATAACCTAAATCTAAAGTTTCAAGTCTTTAGATCAAAAATTGGCGGACGACTTTGGTGGAGTTCTTAAAGGTCAAATCGTCGAACTTTGACCTCTTGACAGCCAAATTTCTGGCTGCAAATCGATTACAACGATTTCCCCAAATCTCAAGTGTGTAGACCGGAAATTGACGGAGTTATTTGGTAGGGAAATGTACACAGACAAACATTTTCACTTTTATAGATATATGCTCAATACGTTAATAGTGTATATATATATGTGTATATATATATATATATATATATATATATATATATATATATATATATATATATATATGCCCAATGTTTATAGTGTGTATATATACATGCTCAATACGTTTATAGTATATATATGTTCAATATATTTTTATATACATGCTAACATTTCAGCCCGGCGTTGTCCGGGTGTTTGAGGGTGTATGTTGAGCAAAAAAAAAAAGGTATTTTTTTAACACTTTGACCCCTATTATGACCTCTTAACTGTTATTGTTTTGGGCTAAAATTAGTTAGATCCATTTCCAAGAAATCTATATCTAAAATTTCAAGTGTCTGTAGCCGGAATTGTCGGAGGAGTTTGGTAGAGTTCTCAAAGGTCAAATCGTTGAACTTTGACCCTTTAACACCCAAATTTCTGGCCGAAAATGGACCAAAAAGATTTTCCCAAATCTCAGTACCCTGCATATAAAATTTCGAGTTTGTAGACTGAAAATTGACAGAGTTATTGCGTAGGGAAATGTGCGCACAGACACACCCACTTTCACTTTTATAGATATGCTACTATTTCAGCCCGGCCTTGCCCGGGTGTTTGGAGGTGTACGTTGAGCGAGCAAAAAAAGTGGTAGTAGGAAGGTAGGCGCGAACCTGTACCGCAAAGGAGGAAAAGAACGGGAAAACAACCCTGACATCTATGCTGTTACGACCACCGCCAAACCGGAAGTGACATTTAAAAAAAATAAGGCTACACAATCGAAAGGAGAGGATGACTTTGGAAAATATCGGCGAAAAAAGCGACCCCTTGTAGAAAAGTACCCAATTTAAGGTGAAGATAATGTTTTTAGCCAATTTTTCGATATTTGTCGAACTTCAAACCGATACTGATCTTGAGAAAATCTGTCGCCTCTGTCGAAAGTCTTGGGAAGACATGCAAACATACATACATACATACATACATTTATATATTGGTAACAAAAAATTTTCGACCCAAACTGATGAAAAAGCTTGCCCTATCTCTGAATATCTTATGTAAAATTTCAAATGTTTAGACCAGAAATTGTCAGAGTAATTTGGTTAGAGACTGCAGAGGAAAATAAAATTAACCCCTATTATGACCCCTTAACATTTATTGTTTTGGGCTCAACTCATCTTAAGTTAGATCAATGTCCAAGGAGCCTATATCTCAAATTTCAAGTGTTTGACCGAAAATTTTCGGAGGAGTTTGGTTAGAGTTCTCAAAAGGTCAAATCGTTGCACTTTGACCCCTTAACAGACATATTTCCTGTCGAAAACCGATCACAGATTTTCCCAAATCTCAGTATCCTGTATATTAAATTAAATTTCGAGTGTAAACTAAAAATTGACGTAGGGAAATGTACACACACAGACAGACAGACAGACAGACACACAGACCCGTTCACTTTCTCCTCCACATTGCTATCTATATGTATCCTTAACCTTTTGCATCAAGTTAAACGCACTCATAGTCATTGCCATCCTAATCTCCAACCGCCCCCTTATAATCATACTCCCCATATCATAACAGAAG
This sequence comes from Euprymna scolopes, assembly GCF_053919585.1. Taxonomy (NCBI): domain Eukaryota; kingdom Metazoa; phylum Mollusca; class Cephalopoda; order Sepiida; family Sepiolidae; genus Euprymna; species Euprymna scolopes. The sequence continues at coordinate 155,257,207 of NC_136489.1, forward strand.
AAACTTATAAATATATTGCCGCATATTACCTTTCAATTTTACAACCTTGCATACCCCCTGAAATTATAAGTGATTTTATAGCCGCCATTTGCCGTTTAAGTGGCACCAATCAAAATTACCGCTCCATAGAAAATAGCCACCCCACAAACCGTTAAAATAAATTACAATACACCCCCAATTTAACCTTAATGAATATACCCCTTAATCTCAACACTGTTAAAGACCATATACAATCTTATATATCATACTATATATAACAAGCTTCTTATTTAGAATCCAATAAAGCCTCCCAACGTTCTATAATTCTTAATCTTTTTCGTCCCTAATGAGTCTTAGGCTAGACGCCGCACCTTCCCCATGCTACTTAGCACCTTTCCTACTCTTCTGATGAGAAGCATTATGCTTCGAAATCCCCTGGCATAAAGAGTCCCTTCTATCCCCCAAATTTTGCCTGTATTCCATTATTCAATAAATGATCCATTCTATATCTACCAATATATAGTTTTGTGTCTTCATTTCATACTATTGTCCTATTGTATAAGCTCCAATAATAATTGTTGAGCTTGGCATTATCCGGATAAGTCTCCTCTTGTGGAATTGAACTTTCTCTTTTCCTCTTACACATTAAGCTATATATATATATATATATATATATATATATATATATATATATATATATGTGTGTGTGTGTGTGCGTGTATAGAAACACAGGGCACTGTGATGCATCTAGTGCAGCAGCGTTAGTGCTAAGTTCTTGCTGCATGCTTTTCACTTCCAGCTTCTGCCGCTGCCTAGCCTTTAGGTGAATAAGAAGCAGAATGCGTAAGCCTTTTTTTTACACAGTGATCACCACTTATCAAAGCCCGGAAGCCACTCAGGGATAAGGGTTATCCTCTGCCAGTATAATTAGCCTCTCCGGTGTTAAGACCCCTGACATGCCTCATCGTGGCCACACACGGATACTGGTGCCTTTCAGCACCTGGCTAAATGTCAGGGGACCTCGGAGCAACAGGGGGCCCTAGAGGTGCTATGACATGGCCCACCAATCATGTGGTCACGCCCTGACACACCACCAACCTCTGCTCCGCTGCCTTGCGGGTCCCTTGGCTGGGATAAGGCTAAGAAAAGGAAAACTGACATTAAAATATCCCAATAGCCAGACGGACTGGCTATGAGGCGGTTAACAAACATAAACTGTTTTCTTTTCCGGCTGTCCATTGAAACCCCCTTTCCCTGAGATCGCTCGTCACCCCTACAAGTGCCGCGAAGGAAGGTTTGGGAGCCACAGTGTGTGGGGGTTCTCCTGGCAAGTTGATACCCACCCTAAACAAATTCATATGCCAATGGCTTTTTCTTCTTTCCTCGAGTTTGATTTTCTCTCTCTTTTTTCTCTCTCTTCTACGACAAGATCAGCGGCGATGGGGCAAGGGCGAAGGGAGCAGGTTTTGGTGAAACTCGGAGCTCCTAGTCTGGACCTGCACGCTGGCGGTGGACGCGTGATGGTCGCCCTCTCTTGGAACTGTGACTATCCGGAGGCTCGGTCCTGCGTCTGCGACTGGGCAGATCTATTCAGGACAACCGCTGCCCACCCTGAATGAAGAAGGCCCAAGAAAATGTGGGCTAAAAATCGGAAGTCACAACTGGAAAGCTGCATCCAGTGGGACACCCTCTTTTGCGGTCGAAACCAGAAAAATTAAAAAAACAAATCCACAAATCTAACCTTTGATGCATCGAACGTAAGAACCCTGCTAGACCTCAATGACACGGACAGACCAGCACGACGAACTGCTTTGGTCTCAAAGGAACTCGCGGTTCTTAATGTGGACATTGCTGCACTTAGCGAGACCCGACTCTCAGAGGAAGGTAAGCTGGAAGAAAAGGGCTCAGGATACACCTTCTTTTGGAAGGAAAGGAATAAATATGAAAAAAGAATACACGGAGTTGGCTTTGCTATAAAGTCACATATCGTGCATGATCATCAGCTCACACCAACAGCTGTAAATAAGAGACTTATGTCTCTTAGAGTCCCACTGCCTTCTGATAACTTCATTACTGTCATTTCGGCATATGCACCAACCCTAGACGCCGACAGTGAAGTGAAACGAGAATTCTACCAGCAGCTTGGCAAGCTTATAACCAGAGCCCCACCCCGCGACAAATTAATGCTGCTGGGCGACTTTAACGCGAGTGGGGAAAGACCATAAACTCTGGAACTCTGTCATTGGGAAGCATGGACTTGGTAAATGCAACTCAAACGGCCGCCTGCTGTTAGGACTTTGCTCAGAATTTGAGCTATTCATTACCAACACTCAGTTCCAGCTCCCAAATAGATTTAAGACCACGTGGAAACATCCTCGATCTCAGCATTGGCACCTTCTAGACTATGTCATCGTCCGCCAGAAAGATAAAAAGGATATCCATATCACTAAATCAGCACTAAGTGCAGATGACTGTTGGACTACCCACCGTCTGGTCATCACACGTGCTAAATATACCACCAGAAAGAAGACCAAATTTGAAATAAAACAAAACAGCAATCTCGGAAAAATATAACCTCTCAAAACTTCGCCTAACAGAGGTAAAAACAAAATACCAACACACCATCGAACAATAACTTCGTATAAACCCAACCAAGTCTTGCAACCTGGAAGAAGAATGGTTGTCAATCAGTAAGATCATTAATGAATCTGCCAAAGTCACAGTTGGTTTAAAGAAAAATAAAAATAAAAATCAAGACTGGTTAGATGAAAACTGTGCTGAAATGAATCAACTCATGAACAAGACCCTCGAAGCCGGCATAAAACCAATATCCACAGAAACCGCAAAAAAACAGTGTCAATCAAAATTACGAAAAAATGGTGGCAGCTGAAATCTTTAGAATTAGAGGGTTTTGCAGAAGACCGCGACCTTAGAAATTTCCATCCCGGTGTAAAACAAATTTATGACCTCATCAGATCCTCCATCGGAACACTCCTTGCAGCAGACAATGCTATCATCCTCAACCATCCACAATCAATTCTGGATCGTTGGCAGGAGCATTTTGCCACTCTACTTAATAAAGAATCTTCTGCAGATGAGGACTTTCTCAAAATGGTCCCACAGTACCGAGAGCAATTATGGATGAATGCACCACCATCATTTACAAATTTCTAATTGCGATGGAGCAAATGAAAGTAAATAAACCCATGGCCTGATAATACCCCCTTCAGACTTATCCCCCATGGTGTACAACATCTGAAAACAAGACTATTCGCTCTCATTCTTAAGATGTGGGAAGAACGTCAAGTACCAAAGGATCTGAAAGACGCAGTAATAGTAACCATCTTCAAAAAGGGTGACCGAAAATCATGTGGCAATTACCGTGGGATTGTCCCTTTTTTCCATAATGGGAAAAATCTTTGCCCGCATACTACTGAATCGCTTGCTGCAAGTCACGGAATCCGTCCTCCCAGAATCTCAATGCGGCTTCCGTGCCTCTCGGGGAACAATAGATATGATTTTCTGTGCGAGACAGCTGCAGGAGAAAAGCAGGGAACAACAGAAACCCCTTTATCTTGTATTTTATGATCTGCAAAAGGCATTCGATAGCGTTCCAAGAGATGCAATGTGGAAAGTTCTCAAGCAATTTGTTTGCCCAATCCACTTTGTAGAACGCACCCAAGCACTGAATGAAGGCATGTCAGGGTATGCATCGCACCAAGACAAGGAAACAAAGTTTCCAGTTACCTGTGGACTAAAACAAGGTTGTGTACTTGCACCTACACTCTTTTCCTTATATCTTGCTGCAATGCTGCACGAACTTCCCCCAAATAACCCGGGGGTGGACATTAGGTACCGTTATGATGGGGGATTTTCAAGCCTGCTAGACTAAAATCTCAAAGCCATGTGAAATTCCAACACATCACAGAGCTTCAATATGGAGATGACAACATGGTCCTTAGCCATTCCAAGGAAGACTTCCAGAGATCAGTAAACAACTTCACGGCAGCCTACCATCACTTCGAACTGTTAATATTGGTAAGACAAAAGTGTTAGTACAACCAGTACCCAATACCATCTTACATGACGTAAGCATTCATATAAATGGCACTCCTCTTGAGCAAGTAGATACCTTTCCATATCTCGGTAGCATAATATCAGAAAACTGCTAAAATGAGAATGAAATTAAAAGCCGAACTGGCCTCGCCTATGGAGCTTTCGGTAAACTGGCGAAGCGCGTCTTCAATAATAAACGTCCTTCAATAAAAAAACTAAACTCATGGTATACCACGCGATTGTTATACCTACGCTTCTGTATGGGTGTGAGACTTGGACTATATACCAAAGTGATCGCATTAAACTCGAAAAATTCCACCAACAAAAACTTCGAGCTCTACTGAACATCAAATGGTATGACTATGTAACCAACACACGCGTTCTTGAGAGAGCAAACAGCTGCAATATTGAGGCAACCAGAATGAGGCAAAGACTCCGTTGGTTGGGGCATATCCTCAGAATGGATGAAAACAGACTCCCTTGACAAACCCTGTACTCGGAGCTAGCCACAGGAAAAAGAGCTATCGGCCGCCCTCTACTGCGATATAAGGATCAACTGAAATCTACCCTAAAAAAACACCGAATTTGATCTTCACATCTGGGAAACAACATCTCAGGATCGGTGCGTCTGGCGCCAATCCATCATCCATGGTACCAAAGGATATGAGTCAGAAAGAAGACTGGTGGAGATCAAGAGGCAGGCAAGAAAAAATCGTGCTGAACAACAACGCCCCCTGCCAAGCATTGCTTGCCTTCTCTGCCTACGCAAATTCCACGCTCAGATTGGTCTGAGAAGCCATCTACGATCCAATACTGAGGGAAGAGGAAACTGAAATTCTCGGATACGAGAAATCGGCCGACGACGATATATATAGTGTATGTATACATATATATATATATGCTCAATATGTATATAGTACGTGTATATATATATATATATGCTCAATATGTATATAGTACGTGTATATATATATATATATATATATATATATGCTCAATATGTATATAGTACATGTATATATATATATATATATATATATATATATATATAGCATGTATTTCTTCAAGTAATATCTGTCAGGATCTTTCATCTGATTTCCAATCAGTGTCTTATCTCGATTATATATATATATATATATATATATATATATATATATATATATATATATATATATATATATATGCTCAATGTGTTTATAGTATGTGTATATATATATATATATACACACACACGTCATAATAAAAAAAACAATACGAAAAATATATAAATGTTTATTTATGATCATATGTAACATATATATCATATCTATTATACGGTATTTACTGCTTACTTTAATAGACTCAATATGTTAGTAGTGCTTACTTATTGTATGTAAATATTCACTTGCCATAAATATATTTTTACCATGGTATCATAAATAAGTTGTAAAATCATTCTCAAAAACAGCGCATTTTGTTCTACATTGCATTAACCCTTTGCTAATAGTAGTTCAAATGATAAACGTTATTAATGACAAGCTATACAGTTGCCACCTCCTTGTATTTCATTAAGCACTAGCTACATTGAAAGCCGTGTTTAGGCGTCGATACTGTTTAGCTTTTCTGATCACAGAACAATTGATATTTTCGTGTTCATTTCCCTGGGATGCAACGACTGCAAAACAAGTTCATCGTCCGTATTTCACCATTATCCAGATTTTCTATAGAGAATCGACATTGCGTAGCATTGGCAAATACCAGTTTGTTTTGAGGAGCAGCGTTGAACATTCCCATCGAAGACGCGCTGACAAGATGATTATCCGGCATTTTTCGAGGCGCCTTAAACGGTTCGCTCGATTGTTTTTCACTATGTTTTCTCGTGTTTTCCATGCTCACCTGAGGATGCGTCTTGCATTTATTATCGCAAGTTAAATCGGACAATACACGCGATAGCTATTATCCTCTTGATGGAGAGAAAAAGATTGACCGAGACGCGCGTAATAGCCCTAGAGAGAAAGAGCGAAACGGAGATTATGAAATAGAATAATAGTATTTGATATTCCTATTGTTAAACACTACCAATGTGTCCGTAAGACATTAAAGTTTTAAAGATATAATACGTTTCAGAATTAATTACTACGCTCTCTCTCTCTCTGTATGTATGTGTATATGTACGTATATGTGTATGTGTGTGCTTATGAGGAAATATGTTAATTTAATTATATTTCACTATTTTTATTTGCACCAGTCTTTAATTTATGAAGCTCGGTGTAACTACAGACAATGTATAAATAAATGATAAAATCTTTATTCCAAATTTCAAGCTGTTGACGATCTTACCGTTTATTTCCTTAAGCACGTTGCAAGAATTGTGCATTTCAGCGTACTTAAAGAAATAAACGGAAAGATGGTCATCTTGAAATTTGGAATATAGACTTTTGTCATATATATATATATATATATATAATTATATATATATAATGTAAGCCGGATATAGGAAACTTCTTCGGTCCCTGCAACACACTTACATCCGGGTTACATTGTGCATTAACACAGGCTCTAATTTAGGACCAGAGAAAATCTGTCTAATATCTGTTTTCGTATATTTGGGTCTTACTATATATATATATATATTATTTTCTACGTGTAAGGCATAATTCTGGGTTCATAGCAGTTGAATGACTACACCCCTTGAAAAGAAGTGGGTATATTCTAACGTACGACTTCGCTTCTGTTTGCTTGATCTCTACTGGTCAATAAACATTCTTGTATATAGTCTGGTAGCAAACGTGTCAGGGGACTTGCCTTGATAGATTTCAAAATAGACTTCGTAGTCTCGTAGGGGATGTCCTTTTCTCTTCCCTGCAACCTCTTTCTCACAGAAGAGATGTTGCGAGTTTGTCTCTGCTTATTTTCATGGCAAGTCCTCGACTGAGCTCCAATCGATGCCCCCCCTCGTCGAAGCTTCGCAAGAAATACCCATCTAGCAGAAAACACTATCAATAATTTCCCCCACTCTTTATCTGTGCCTAAACCTAAACGTAGATTCCATGAACAAAGCTTCTTTCTTAGAACTGCACGCCTGTGGAATTGTCTTCCGTTTTCCTGCTGACTACAATATGGTTGTCTTCAAGTCCAACGTAAACAAGTTCTTGATGAGCCGTTCCATATAAGTTATCAAATTTACCGGATTTCCATTACTAACGATTACTTTATTGTTCAATCTACTGCAAACTCTTTAACCCTCATCCTCGAGTGGCCTCTTGGCCTTGATAAGTTGTGACGCCTTTGTAAAAAAGGCAAAAAAACACAAACCTATTGAGCATATATATATATATATATATATATATATATACACATACACTAAAGACGCATTGTGCTTATATACAGTGCCGCAAAATAAAATAAAAAAAAGAAGTCCGCACATGTCATTTTTTTTTTCAAAAATCGCAAATTTAAGCTTAAAAAACTTGTACCAAATTTGATTTGCCTCTTATCCTTTTATAACTTTACATATTCATATTTGACTTAGTTCAAGTATCAGTGTTCACGTCAATTTAATGTAATGCATAATAAACTACACTACACTCTATGGCAGGCACGACAGGAAGACGAATGAACACATTTCTAAAGAAATGGCAGAAACACTAGAGGAAGACCTCCAATCTGTAGTGGAATGGGGACAAAAGTGGTTGGTCGCGTTCAATGCTGCCAAGACTTAACTAGTTTCATTCAATAATTACAAGAAACCCTCTCTACCACCCATAGCAATGACCAACGACTCTTTATCTGAGAGTCCATCTTTCAAACTCCTTGGCCTAACGTTCACAGGAAACATGAGTTGGAACAATTACATTGAAGGCATTTCAGGGCCGCTGCAAGAAAGGTGGGCTCTCTCTACCGTGCTAGAAATCTACTAACACCCGAAAGTATCCTGTACCTCTATAAGGCCACCATTCGCCCATGTATGGAGTATTGCTGCCACATCTGGGCTGGTGCATCTGCTACTAGTCTCTCGCTCCTTGACAAGGTTCAAAAGAGAGTCGCAAACCTGATAGGCCCTGAACTGGCATCTAAGCTTCAGCCTCTGTCCCATCGACGAAATGCCTTTTCTACAAGTATTTTAGTGGTGAATGCTCTGACGAACTGCAATCACTTGTGCCCCCACGACGTGTGCACCCTCGACAAACCCGACAGGCTACTAAATCCCACCCCCACACTGTAGAGATCCCTAGATGTAAAAGATCTTTTTACTCCAATAGTTTCTTCCCCAGAACCGCTAGACTCTGGAATTCCATCCCAGGTCCCTGCTTCCCCAACAGTACTGACGTGCAGAAGTTCAAGTGTAACGTGAACCGACACCTTGCTGCCCAAATCCCTACATAGTACCCCAGTAGTTGTTGCCCCTGATAGTAGCCCCCTACACCAAAGTTGCAATTTGCCTTGTTTGGGGTGAAAATGTAATAAAGAAAAAAAAAAAACAAAACAAAAAAAAACAGACTCTATACCAGCTCTATCCTACACTGAGCACTCTTTAATAATCGCGAGAGCTTCATTGGATTTACATCTAGGAAACCAATCGATACAATTATCATTAATATATATATACACACTAGTGATGGGACGATTCCAATATTTTCCCGATTCCGATTCTTTATAAAAAATCTAAATATTTAACTATAGAGTTATTATTTCTCCCGATTTTCTGTAAAAACCACATGTTAAATGTGCAAATATTTTCCTAAACGTAAAAATACACTTTTGGAGGATGATCTATCGATTTTAGCTTTACTGGTATTTTAAAATCAATAAATATTTATTATTTTATCATTATTACCAGCAGTGGAAGATTTTACTTTAAACAAAACCAAATAAAAAAAGGCAATTAAAAGAATCGTTTTGGCATCGGCAAATAGGCATCAATTGTTCCGATTCCGATACCCTCAAATCTTCCGATTATCCTGATTCCCGATTAATCGTCCCAACACACACACACACATATATATATATATATATACACACACACACACACAGGGTGCCCACAAAGTCTGGCTACATAATGTAGCCAGACTTTGTGGGCACCCTGTTTATATATATATATATATATATATATATATATATATATGTGTGTGTGTGTGTGTGTGAAGAAGAACAGCGCTGTAAAGTAGAATTTTACCAAAAGTTTTTATTATTCAGCAGAATACTCCAAAAACTAGGTGCTCCTTAAGCTGCAGAGTTTCAAAAAAAGCTACTTCTTTTCATCAGAGGAAAAAATTGTTAGCGAAATAAACAGAAAGTCACTTTAAAAGTTTTAACATTTCTAAGTGTTTGCTGGTAGCTGCATAGATTGAAACTTAAAGTTTTATGATTTGTAGTCAGTTAAAAAAAACAACAAAGATGTAAATATGTAAAACAGTTCATTCAGAATTCAAAGTTACAAAAAAAAAAATGACTAACCATATTAATTGTGTATGTATATACAGCGTGTTTCAATAACAGGCATTTTAGGACAAAACGGACAAAACGAACAAAACAAACAAACAAACAAAAAACGAAAACGGCAATAATAATATCAACAATTGTATATTCAAAAACCTTATTGTTTAGTTAGCAGCACTTATTTCTCATTGTAACAGGCGCTGACAGTAACGATCGTCACCAGGAGGCGGAAAATGGGTCACACATGACTTCCTGACCACGTTCTTGGCTAAAGCGGCGAACACTTTCACAATGTCAGCTTTCAGAAAGTCGAACGTGTTATGAGGATCCTTGTTCCTATTTACAATGCCTCCCCACGGGACAGTTAGACACCAGGGTCGTTTTTTAATGTGGAGAAAAGAAACAAAAAAAATTGTCTCAGTCGTGAAGGATTTCTCCTCCAATGACAGGACAAGAAATTGAAGTGCAGCATCTGAAGAACAGATACTACACTTTGAGATATTAAATCTTTTATTCAGGCAAAAAAAGAACATGAACAAAAAACTTAGGCGCAAGGCCAACTCAAAAGGGGGAAAAAGATGGGGGTCGTTGATCATCCCTGTCACTCTAGAACTAAACAAAAGTTTCTCTTAGCTAGAATCTTTCACCATAATACCGCATTCGCCCTTTCGTACTTGGGGACGTCCTACACTTTGATCTTGTCCTGAAGGCCAAGATCCTTGTTAATCTTAGCATCTATCGTACCCAAGATGAAGTAGAAATGGGCTTGCAATCGGGTAAGGGTTGTGGCTAGAAGTCAAACTATTAGTGATAAAAATTATTGCGCAGTTACACCCTAGTTATCTTAACGCTGTGTGCAAAAGCGGAGTGCTACTGCGATACTGAAGAAACGTCCTAGAGCTATCTCGTCTATCAAATATTATATTACGCTCCTTCAATTGCACTCATTGTAAAGTGGTGGATTCTGCTGTAGCAGCTTGTATATATAATATATATATATATATATATATATATATAAAGCTGAATGTCTGTGTATCTGGTCACGAATAGGCTCCTATATGGTTGACTATTTTAAAAAAACTGATTACATATAATGATAGATGTATTGAGACAGAGGAATAGGTATGGTTGATCCTGCAGTACAGTGGTTCATTAAAATTGTGGGGCCTGCGTTCGTTGGTAAGGATTCATGTAATTATTAAATTTAATGGCTGATAAACAAACGTCGGAGACACGGTACTTGGTTGAAAAATCCTTTCATTTAAAAAACACATGGAATATAATATATAAATATAATTAAATTCTCATACCGGAACATTAGAAGCAATCAAATATTAATAATTTGAAATAAGTGATTTTTTTCACAGTTAGATATATATATTACATCCACATGAGTTATGTTTTGTTTTTTGTGAATTTTTTTTTTTTAATAAAACAGATGAAAAAAAAATTGTCTTGGCAGCGTTGAATGTTATCACCCATTTATGACCCCATTCCACTACAGACTGAAGAGCTTCCTCTAGAGTTTCGGCCATTACCTTAGATATGTGCTCATTAGTTTTCGCCATGTGCCTGCTATAGAGCGTGGTGTCGTCGGCAAATATACCTATTTCAGAGACAATTTTATCAGGTAAATAATTTATGAATACCAGAAATAAAGGTCCAAGGATCGATCCCTGAGGTACACTTGCGTTTATATCAAATTGTTTGGAAGTACGCTCATCGAGGACAACCTGGATTCTTCTCTCATTTAAGAAGGATCTAATTATGCTAAGCATTCGTCTAGTAACACCATAGGGTTTTATTTTCATGAGAAGACCATCGTGCCATAACCTTTCAAAAGCCTTAGATATATCTAGGGCTACTGACCTCCCCTCCATTATCCAGTGCTTGGTATAAACGTTCAGAGATTACAATTAGAATATCTGCAGTAGAACGAGCTTGCCTAAATCCATATAGGTAGTCTGACAGAAGTTTAGCAGCCTGATTAATTAAGGATTCAAATATTTTGGCGAAAAGAGGGCGGAGGTCAATTGGGCGATGGTTTAATGGGTCAATCCTGTCGCCAGAGTTTTTGTAAACTGGTACCACATAAGCAGTTTTCCAGCAGCCTGAAAAGCAAGATTCGTTAAGGCATTTGTTAAAGAGTTTAGAGAGAATAGGAACGATCTGAGCGGAGCATTTTTTTAATAGCACAGCCGGGATGAGGTCAGATCCACATGCTTTTGAGGTGTCTAGGTTTGTTTTTAATTTTTTTTCTCAGGACACGTGTTCCCATGATGGGGGTTGCAACATTTTTTACCCTTCAGAATTCTTTTTATTAGCAGTGTCCTTATTTCTGAACTCACGATCCATATCATCGAAACATTCACTTTAGCCTAAAAGTATTTCTTCAAACTTTAAAGAGAAAAAAGTGTACGTGTGCTTAGTTACCATCTTATTATTGTTGATTTTACTACTACTACTTATAATAATAATATTACTATTATTTGTCATAAGATAACGTGATACATATATGAGCATATGCACGGATTTAATAGCTATGCAAGAATTCGAATCGTATTTGAGTAGGCGCGTGAGCGTGAGATTATATTCTTTTTGCTTGGTTAAAATTTCTTCATTAGCAAGGACCTAAATTTTTAACTTACCGACAACTTTCTAATAGCAAAAGCAAACTGCCTTAGTCTAGAAGGATTTCTGCTGTATTGAAATGCTCTCAGGATTGATTAATATATTTCTTCATAAACATTTTTTTATTCATTGATGACTTTATTAGATCATTTTGGAAAACGTTACTTTTTAATATTTCTTTTCATTGATGAAAAACCTCAGTTCTTTATTTACCGACCACTACATTAAATAACACAAAATAAACTTCCATCAGTTAAGGAGAATGCTTAGATAATCATAGTTTAATCTGTGTTCGAAGAGAGATTCTTTTAAAGATTTTGTTCTGACTTTACGCCATATTTCCACCCGGCATGACCGGTACACGTGACCTGCTAGTTTTAAAGTAATTGTCAGTCGCACTCGTTGTAGTAAAATTATTTCATAATATATGAGCCAGTTGAAGAGCCACCGAATAATGGTATCAGCTCCAAGTCGAACGTGCCCATTCCGTACTTAGATTTGTGTTAATGGCTATATATTCAATCATCTACTTCGCATGCCTTTTACAGTTTTTCTGAACGCAGCTCACATACATCTATCCCTGGAAATGGTCTATCTACTCAACCATTGTTGAGTATCTCAGTTGTCGTTTTAAATCTCTTTAACCAATCCATCCTGCACCGTCGTTTTGATCTTGATCAGCAGGGAAGCCTGTTTGGAGTGAACAGAAAATATTTCTTCGGTACAGGTGTACTAAAAGGAGAGGAGGAAAATTTGCATAAGTGGGAGCCAGGGCTGCGAGAATTACGTTGAACATGCGAACATAAATTTTCTGTTTCAAACGCAGTTATGTTTTGTTTTTTTCTTTTTGAAAAAAAGAACAAAAAACAAAACGTTTTATGCCAAACACGCGCGCGGTCACTTTTGTCTAGGAGATAAATCAGCTCTTTCGCTACCGTTTTAAGTTAATTCTAGTAAGATGTAATTGTGATTCTACAGTCCGGTTCGTGGGGTAAAGAAACAAACAGAAGTATATGCTACCACACTGGAATATATATATATATATATATATATATATATATATATATATATATATATATATATATATATATATATAACTGAATGTGTGTGTGTATGTGTGTCTGGTCACGAATAGGCTCCTATATGGTTGACTATTTTAAAAAACTGATTACATATAATGTTAGAAGATGTATCGAGACACAGGAATGGGTATGTTTGATCTGGCATAACAGTGGTTCATTAAAATTGTGGGGTCTGCGTTCGTGCTTGGTCCACAAAGTATGGAAATTAATAAAAAAAATAAAAAAAAACGTTTACAAGTGTTTCTGATATAGATGTACATAAGAATACTTTGATACGTATGTTTTAACTTAAATAGGGATGGTATAATAAAATTGTGGAGTCTGCGTTCGCGCCTGGCCTCCATAGATTGAAAATAGGCACAGACTTTTATAAAGACTTTTCATATCTATCTGCGTAAGTATACTTGATAATTATGTTTCAGTTTGAAGAAATATGGTATAATAAAATTATGGGGTGTTCGTTCCTGCCTTACCTCCATAGAATGGAAATATGTCACAAAGTTTAACAAGGTTTTTTAATATAGGTCCACAGACTATTGTGATAAGTATATCAGTGTGAACAGGTATGGCATAATAAATTATGGGATTTATCTATTTTATTTTTACTTTCATCCTATTTTGCTTTGGTTTTGATACCCCCAAATTCGACCCAAATTTACAACCCTTCCTTTTCATAACCTATCATACTTTCATAAATCAGAGTCCATTTTCTGTAGGCTATTTTTGAATCCAATCAACGACGGGTACTTTTGCTAGTGAATATATATATATATATATATATATATATATATATATATATATATAGATGAGAGAGAGAAAGAGAAACAAAACGCTAATTCGCACACAGGCACAAAACACAATCTCCATTTACCGAAGAGAAAAAAAAATCAAACAAACTTACGAAAAAAAAAATAAATCGATTATCTGAACCGGCAAACCGCAATGCTCCGGAGGCCAAGTATGGCTCCGCTTGGGAATTCAATGATTTGTTCATTTTGTAATGAACTTTTTACTCCAAAAAGGTGAACGAGCACAACAAAAATATGTGAAGGAAAAAGGAAATAAAAAACGACATTAACTTAGTAAACGTCTTGACAGACTTGAATTTGTCCAGTTTGTAAGTTTAATCTCATTACTCGTATGGTTAAAGTCAGCAAGAAATAGATATACAAATTATACAGTTATGATGGAACGAAATGTTTTAAATTCTAAAAAGTGTTAACTGAATTACCACATCTTTTATAATATAAATCTATATATCTATAAAAGTGAAAATGTGTGTGTATACATTTCTCTACGAAATAACTGTCAATTTTCAGTTTAGAGACTCGAGATTTAACATAATGAGTACAAACATGTGGGAACATCTTTTTAATCAATTTTTAGCCGGAAATTTGACTGTCAAGGGGTCAAAGTTCAACGATTTGACCTTTGAAAACTCTACCAAACTTCTCCGCCAATTTTGGGTCTAAACACTTGAAATTTTAAATATAAGTTACTCGGACTTATATCAAACTTTTAATTTAATTTAAGACCCCAAAAATAAATGTTAACGGGTCCAAACTGGGGTCAAAATCCAAAAAATATTGACCTCTGCGGTCTACCAAATTACTCGGCCAATTTCTGGTTTAAATATTTAAAATTTTAAATAAATTGTATTCAGAGAAAGCCAGCTTTTTAATCGGTTTCGGTCGAAAATTTGAGCTGCCAAGGGGTCAAAGTGCAAAACTACTACTCAGCCAATTTTGGGTTTAAACATTTGAAAATTATACATAATCGGTATTCAAACATGCGGCAAGCGTTTTACTCAGATGCACCGAATTGGAAAATTCTTTTTTTTTTCTCCCTGGAAGGTGCGAACCCCTAGATTGTCCTTATCTATGTATGGTTCATAACGAACAATGCAGCGTCACATAAAACGGGCCAAATAAGGGTTTTGGGGGCCGTTTCGGACAATTGTCGAAAAAGTTACCTACCCATGTCAACGGAATTTAGCACTGTCTGTATACAGTCACAGTAACATCTTTCGGCATACGAACAGGACTTGTGGCGCAATGGATAATGCGTCTCACTACGGATCAGAAGATTCCAGGTTCGAATCCTGGCAAGTTCGTAATAATTTTAACCATCATTTTATCCAACGTTTACACATTATCCTTACGCTTATTTAGGGTTTTTTTTGTTAGTGATTTTGCTTCGTGCATATGGGAATTTCGCATACTCCGAGTTCACAAGGTAATCGTTGATGGTAAGACGACGTTCAGTGTACTTGATGTTGAGTGTACTCGATTTTGTGTTTGACTCGGCGGTGTGTGTTCCGACGAGGAGCAGCGGCTAGTAATAATAAAAGCTACGAACATTACCAAAAAAAAAAAAAAAAAAAAAAAAAAAAAAAAACCCTGAAAAAAAGAATGGGAGAGATCGAAATCAGAAGGGTGGCTGAGGAGATACGACTGATAGCTATAAAACTGTGGAAATATTAAGAAAAAAACCCTTGAATGTGGAGACCAATACCACACATGCACTATATTCACAAAGTAGACACAGAAACGGCTATAGATTTAAAACAAAGAAATATCACATGAAATCATGAAAACTGTATAATTGTAAGGTTCCCCCATGCGCCCCTGCATTACGCCCCCCCTGTTTTGTGTGAAAGTCGCCATAAACTGGCACCACACCAATAAGTGAGAAGGGTCAAAGAGTATGGAAAGACCGAGGACATGAAGCACTAGCCAGACCTCCACTGGATGAGTGCAAAGAAGACTGGGACCTTTGGGAGGCTTATTCTGACTCAAATTCCAGTGAAAACCAATGGTCGTCGCCAACGAGAAATCAATGGAAAGCGGCTGCTGCGATAACACAAATTCTTTTTTGGAGAGTACTGGAAATTTAGTGAGACTTGTCACTCAGTCTCCTAGTGAGTAAATAAATAAATAAATAAATAAATAAATAACAACAGTTTCCGTTTACGCACTTAGTATAACTGTCATCCAAAAGTAATGGCTTTCCGAATCTGATGAGTAAGTTATAAAAATCACTTTTTTGGTGTCGCCATTGTGGTGCGAAGCATTCAAAGTTTCCATTCATCATCGTCCAAACGGCAATTCCATTTCTCCTCGATCCGTCCAACCAACTTTTGACAAAAGACTTATGTTCTGCCTATCACAATAATGCAAATTTACAGTTTCCACGGTTTTTTTCCCTCTTTCTTAAAAAAAAAAAAAAGAAATCATTTATTCGTAATCTTTTCAACTTGTCCATTTTTGGTGATTCTTTTTTTGTTCCTGGTTTCAAAACAACGCTGTATTCCGACCAGTTTCACGCACGACAACCGGGGTAACTGTTGCGATACAAAAAAAGCCGAAATCAATGGAATTTTCAACGGAAGAAAGCCAGAAAGAATAGAGGGACACAATATTAGATTATTTATGGATCAATAATAAAAAAAACAGAAAGTAGCAAGAATATAAAATGAACTCAAACATCAACTAGAGACTTACTGGCAAATATTTGATATATACCGCCTGTCATGAGTATCCCCATCTCCTTAACGTATTTTCAAATATAGAAGTAAGTAAAAAAAATATATATAAAAAATACGATTGATATAGAAGAAGGACATCTAAAACAAAACAAACAAAAAAAAAATTCTACTATGAAAGCCTCCGTTCAATCTCCAAAGACAACGGATACCGCCTGTGAAGAAAGCTGCGTGTGAAATTGTGAGGTAAGAGTTGCGCAGTCTCCAACCACACCCTTCCTCAATCGGCACTGTTTGGGTCCAGTGGCAAGGAAACAATGCCGAGATAAGCAGAGAGCACATACAGCGCCTGTAATTCTCAAATCGTCACCCATTTTAGGACTGGTCAGGCTCAACGTTGCTTAACTTCCGTAATCTAACGAGAACTGTTGTGGGTTGGTTGGTTGGTTGTTTTTGTTTTACGGCATATCAACCCTTTTCAGGTTATTTAATGCCGAATCCAGTGATTTTGGAGAAATTTTTAAAATAGAATATATTTGTTTTTTTTTCATCTCAGTTTCTATTAAACCTATAGTTGAGACCCTAGCAGGTACTACCATTCCGGGTCAGAGTGAACCTGGGAGCAATGGCAATTAAGGGGTGGCTTCACACTCCCCAAAGCCCGCAAGCTGGGGCTTCAGAATCGGATATAGTTTAAGGTCATATCTAGTACCAACGAACTGGTGTGCCAACGTGATTCTACTATAGCTGATCTCTAAAAGAGGTTATACGGCTTTTATATATAAAACCGTTCATAAAAGGCTGAAGAAAAAGGATATCAAATCTTTTCCTTTAGTTCATTATTCATCCAGTACACAGGCACGTAAATTATACCTGTCCAAAAAGTCACTGAAGGATTTTGAACTTAAAGTTCTTGATTTTTGATATTCTGTAATAAGACAAGCTGAGTAAGGCATTGGGAACTTGAGAAAAATGCAAAATTCAAACAATCTTTATGAAAAATAGGTTTTAATGTTATCCATTTTCAGTATCGCATATTTGTGCTCTTTACAAAACAGTCATGACAGATTGCAGAATCTCTGGATTGCGATCTAACTCCCCTATTCCGTTCCGCGAGCTAGCAGACCTTGAAATATCAAACCCCAAACCCTGCAAGAAGTCAGATTTTGTTAAAATTACAGAAAGGTATCATAAAAAAAAAACAAAGAATCTATTTAAGTTAAATAGATATTTATTATTTTTTAAAAACAATACTCCACGGACACGTGTGTTTCGGAGCCCTAATATCTTAAAAAAAGACCCTATGTTAACAAACCTCACAACCTGAAGAATTGAATGAAAACACCAGGAACGAAATAAGGAAGTTAAATCGCAATCCAGAGATTCTGCAATCTGTCATGAATAATGTTTTGGAAAGAGCACAAATATGCGAAACCGAAAATGGGCAACATTTAAAAAAAACATTTTTTATAAATAAAGATGGTTTGCATTTTTACAACAATTTCCCAATATCTTAGATTGTGTTACAATTAAAGAAAGGTATCATCATAAATAATGAATCTAAGTTCAAAACACCTCAGTGACATTTTGTATGAAAGGGAAGCTCTTCTTGGCTGGTTTCTCGGATCTGATAATCCATGCGAAGGTTGTTCTTGATTGCATGCCCTCTGCTGACCGTGAAGACCGATCCTAGACATGCACACTCTTCGATACCAAGAGTATGGGAATTCCTGGAAAGAAGAACTCTGGGCAGATGACGCTTTCCTTCTACGTTGGTCCTAACTGCTTGTTTTTAGCCCTGATTTACCAAGTTTTCTTTGGGATATAAACTGCGCACTGCTGATCCTTGTAGCGCTTATACGCAGCGCATCTGTCCCGTTTGCTCTGGCACAATTCGCGATAGGACACGACTTTGAGCAGTCTTCTGTGCTTCATAGAAGCGAATATAAGAAAATAAAGCCCTTTTCCACTGCGCAGATGTTAAAGATAAAATACCAACAAACACGATTTTTTACGAACTTACATAAAATATAAATTCAGGCAAAATTATAGCAAACTTTATCCTTGATAAAAGACAAAAATAAGACAAAACTTGTCTAAAACAAAAATATCTATAAATTGAAATAAGGAAATAATAAAAATGTCGAAAAATCAATCATAAAAATCCACCAAAAAAGAATTTAATGTGACCATAATTAAACAAGACAAAGCAGAGTGTAGACAAAATCAAAAAGTAAAAAAAAAGTGAAAAAAAAAAATCCAACAATAACAAAGATAACAAGGATTCCAACAATAATTTACAAAATAATACAAGGTGGAACGATAAAGTTGTCGCCCCAAAGAAAACAACACTACAGCTTTATTTTAAAACTTTGGAGAAATCAATTCCGGTAACTTGATTATGTAGTAGAGCTGACATCTATTCAATGTAGCCGCCTTCAGCCTCAATCACAGCTTTGATATGGGTTCGGAACAGGGAGTATGCTTTTCCACGAGCTCGGCGAAGACTCGGCGAATGGCGGCAATCAGTCTGGCTTTGGTGTTGTGGGAGGTCATACACGTGAATTTCTTGGCCTATGACCAAACGAAGTAGTCTAGCGAGTTCAGGTCGAGGGAGGAGAGGACCACTGAGAGAAGGACACAAAGCCGTAGCACTCCTGAAGCAAAGCCTGGGTCTCTTTGGACCTGTGGGCTTGTTCCAAGTCCTGCTGCCACACACAGGGTATGCCAGCGGCCACGTGATTGTCCTAACACACCCAGGTACACTTTGATTTTAAATTTCAAGCCGACTTTAAAATGTGAGGTGGCATAATGTTGCCCTCATATGAAACGACACCAAATACCATAACCGTGTTTTTTTGTTTTCATCATCCTGGGCACGTCCCTGTTATTTGTGACAATCCAGCGATGAATTTTGAGAGTGCTGGCAATGGTCCTGTTGTCATAGGTTTGATCGGTAAAGAGCATGAATTGAAAACGGCGCATCTCCGATCTCATTTTCAGATATGATAGAAGGCTCCTATCGCTCTTAGTATTTGTACACAACTGGCCAACTAGTAGATGGGCTGGAAAAAAACCCAACAAAAACAGTTTTTATCAAGCGGAAATGGAATAATGCTGTCTTTTCCCGATGCAACAATCTTATCGTTTAACTATGTAGCCAGAATAAAGCTTCCGACAACAAATTAGATAGAATCAAGCTACCAACAACAATGCAGCAAAAATAAAGCAACCGTCACACTTCAGCCAAAAATCAAAACAACAAATAATATATACCAAATCAACCAATTATCACAAAATATAGCCAAAATTAATCAATCAACAAGAATTATATATAAATAAGAATTATATAAAAACGTAGTCCTAATCAATCAAATAACATTGAACATAGCCCAAATCGTAACCAACAAAAATATAAAAACAACCAAAATAAATTTAACAATGATGACCGAGCAACTAAACAAGATAACTAACAAAACCCCCCCCCCAAAAAAAAAAAAAAATTAAAAAGTAAACAAAACAAACAGTTCATTGATTTCAGAAGATGTGCAATATATTCAATTGCTTCGACCGCCATTTCAATCAATCTCACGCACATTCGGATAACACTATTTCTTACATCTGTATTCGTCTCAAACCTTATAAATCCACCGTTTTCTATGTGCCCTTTGTTTGAAACCAGCATTACTGTCAATAAACGCGCAGAATACGCAGACGCAACTTATGTTTGATGCCTCCAAAATGCCCAGTCACTCGGTAGGTCACACTATTATATTTCTCACCCCGTCAAGCGCGAGTCTGAAAATAGTAGCTTTGTTGCTCTGCCTAGCTTATGTGTAAAATAACCGTTTCATCGCTATACGCGTATACTAAATGAATGCATCTTAACATTTTCGTTTCCCTATCTAAGTACTTTACAGTTCTTTTTAAAATATCTTTTTCGTTTTCCTCTACGGTTGTATTTTCCCAAAGCATCAGCTCCGTCTTTACTCGTGTTCGTCTCTTCCTTTACGTATTCTAATCCGATTTCTTTTGCCCTACCCCCTTTTTTTCCGCAAATTAATTTAATATTAAGAGATATTGACTTAGGGCTACTTTTCGCTAGAAAGAGCTCTCCCCAATGTTTTGAAGTATTCATGAAATTTAAACACCGATTAAAACACTAGAGGAAAAAAACAGGATAATCTAAATATAAAGAAAGGCGAAAAAGCCAAGGAGAAAAAAAACCCAAAACAGAATAGAAAACAAATTGAGTTGATCGATAACTAATACATCAGAGTGTCAGGCCATGAATATGGATTGAAGGCAACACACAAAAAAAAAAATCGCTGCTTTCAGACAATCATTTTAAGAGAAGCTGCATGGAATCGGAAAATAAAAAGGATTTGCCTTCTATTGAAATAAGAGATGAATACCCAAGGCTTATCTCCCCTTGTTCTTGTGCGTTCGTTATGTGCATAATCATTGCAGTGCGTATCTTTAAGTTCAATGAGCAGGAAATATTACATCATCTTTGTGTTTTGTTCTAATTTATGTGTTACATGCAATTCTAAAAGAAAATCATTTTCTTTTAAAATTACGTTTTATTTTTGTTGTGGTTTTAAACACAATGTGTTGACGACCAAAAGTGATCTCGACTCTTATATCAAGTCACTTTGTGTGTTTAGGTTCCGAAACGGCTGAGCCTATCTTTTGTAGATGTCACACAAAGGTAATTTATGTCTGGCAGTACACTGATTAATGCGGCTGTGACAACAGCATATTCTTTTCAGTGGTTTGACTCGAAAATAGAAAAGAGGCTTGCCTTTTTTCTGTTGTTCTTGGCCTTCGGGCCAGGATCAAAGTGTAGTATCTGTTCCGGCAGATACTGCAAGCAAAGACCATATGTGGGGGAAACCCCACATATAAGACCTTGGTCAATGTAGGGACAACACTTCATACCAATTGTCACTATCCAACTTCCATTTCCCACCCATCGGGAGCTGGTCCGCTTTACCCTCTCCCCTCCCTCTCTCTCCACATTAAAAAAACGGCCTTGTGCCTAATTTGCTCATTGGGGAAGCAAATAAATACTTCTTGGCCTTCGGGCTGGGATCAAAGTGTAGTATCTGTTCTGCAGATGCTGCACTTAAGATAATTTGTACCAGTCAATGGAGGGGAAACCCTCTATACTGGGACAGTTATTATTTTTGGTAACCAGAGTGCCCCCTTTTTGCCTACTTTTAGGGAAACTCGTTTTTACCCCACATTAAAAACGGCCTTGTGCCTAATTTGCTTTGGTGGGGAAGCAAATAAATACAATATATCCATTAATATCTTATGTTTTTATATATAGACTGATACGGTTCTCGGTTGAATTACTGTCTTACTGTTTCCGATCATCTTTGGGAGTCAACAGAATAAAAATAATATTCTGTTGTCACAGCCCTAGTAATTAATCCGATAAGTATCGAAAATCAAAAAACATCCGATCCTAAAAATAGTCTTCCTTCTTTTAAAAATTAAAAAAAAAATACAGGAGAACATTTTACGTTACACCTGACAAAGGGAAATAATACCCAAACAAATCATTTCTTCTTAAAAAGACAAATTTACTCTAATCTGGAAATATAGCACAGTGGAAGAGCATTCGACTACAGATCGAATGATCCCATGTTCAAGCCCGGCTATACCTCATTTTATTTTAATTTTTTTTTTTTCATTAATGAATTCATTTTACGACAAAAGAATAGGTAGCATTTAAAACCGCCGGAAAATCATTTCTTTATTTGCATGTTATAAAACTAAACATTAATCAGACGTGACTTTTCGAGGACATTCATCGTTAAGCCAATGCATCAGCAGACGTGATATTGTAAACAAACACAGACGGAATTCGATGAACGACTTTATAATTATTATTTTTATTTTATTTTTTTGCGAATAAGACAACGGGCAAATTATTCCTCGTAATACATAATAATCAATAGAGGATTGGTTCTATAATAATTAGGGCTATAACAACAGCATATTATTTTCCTTGCTTTGATTCTTAGGTATATATCCATGAATATTTTATGTTTTTATGTAGGGTGATGTGGTTCTCGGTTATATCTTACTGTGTCGTATATATACTAGAGAGTAAAAACAATGAAAAGAATATGCTGTTGTCATAGCCCTAATAATACAAACCTACGCAATTTGCATAAATTTAAGTATCATGCTAAGCATATTCTACGACCGACCAACGCTGGGCGGACTGCTAGTATAATATATTGATTCTTACATAAAACTTGCACTAAATCGCATGAACCAAGACAAGTTTACCAATTAAATAGCCATTTATTACATACTAATAAAAGATTTATTTCTGCTTATTATATTTCGTTATCCTTTCTCCTCGCTATCTTTTTATTATCAACTACCGATTAAATAATACTAGCCTGGATGCCCGGCGTTGCCCGAGTGTTTGCAGATGTGTGTTGAACATAAAAAAGTGGTAGTAGGCAGGCAGGAACTAGGACCGAAACTCGGAAAAGAACATGAAAAAAAAAAACACACACACACAAATCAAAAAGAAAGTTACATTTTGTTGATGCATCTATTCGAAAACCGGAAGTGACAGGCTAGTCATTCGAAAAGAGTGGATCACTTTCGAAGATATCGTCGAAAAAAGCGACCCCTCCTTGTAGAAAACTGCCTCATTGAAAGTGAAGGAATTTATTTTTTTGGCCAATTTCTCGATATTTGTCGGCCAAAAATTTGAGGTTTAAAACAATACCAGTTTCGTCACGTTCCGACGCGTCTGTCAAAATTTTAGGCAGATATACATTTAAACAGACGGGTGAGATTCATATTATAGACTAGCGGAGTGCCCGGCGTTGCCCGGGTGTAAAAAGAAAATAAAATTGGTAAGGAGGTAGGCTCGAACCCGAAACCTTGACGCGAGTAGACTAACAACTTACCACGATGCTACGCAGGCAAACAAGTTAAGATTGAAATTAAACGCTTAAAAAGCAGGTGGTTATATGAACGTGGACGTGTAGTTTTCTTGGTCAAACATCACGCCATAGTAGTAGGAAAAAAATGAAATAACGGCGCGAATTTTGTAACATAATAAAAGATTCAGACTATCTGGTTTGGTAACGGCAAGAACTTTTAGGTCAACCTAATGTTATAGAAAGTCTGTTGTGGTACGATACTGTGGTAATGAACTACCAGTGATCTTAGTGATAACTATCTGTAGTTTATCGAAAAGTTCATCTACGCCTGAAATGAAGTAAATCAACATAAGATGAGAATAGCGTACGCAACTTATAGTATCAGAATTTAAAAAAAAAATAATGGTGCTATGAAAATGTTATTTCGGTGTACACGAGTAAAGTGATAGTAGATCCGAGTGTGAGAGTTAAAACTCCTCGTCTTACTTTAAACATATGGATCATGATTAAATATTTTTTATCTAACATAAACCAAATTATCTCATAAATAAATAATTCTGCATATTCATGTGCGTGACTTGTTACAAAAGCTATCTAGAACCAATGTAGAAAGGGGCATATTGACTTTATTTTACATATAAAATTTGAAAATTACATTTATTAAAACTAAAGAGAACTATTAAGCGGTTCAGATCATCAGATCATAAAGCAGGATTATTAAAAGGGGTCAGATTTGATTAAAAAAAAACAAAAACAAAAAACGCTGTACGTACTAAAAGGGATTTACTATTATATCATGACCATCCCATCAAGTTCTCTGATCATTCATTGAGGAATGAACCTTTCCTTGTTTTCGAGCTTTTTTTTTTTTTTTTTTTTTTTTTTTTACAATAATGTCAACGCCAGGCACTGCATGGTAAGCGACACTATTTGTCCATAGTTAGGTGTGTACATAATGCGCCGATATTCTCATCTTACACTGATCAAGCTGAACATCACTAACTTCGGTGATGAACGAGGATAGTGTTTTCGTCCACCTTATTTTGGATTTTTTTTTTTACAACAGTCTCAACGCCAGCCACTCCAAGTTAGCAACACTATTTGTCCATAGCTAGGTGTGTACATACAGCGCCGATATTCCCATCTTGCACTGATCAGGTTGAACATCACTAAACTTCGGTGATCAAAAGGGGATAATGTGCCAATATTATAATGCCGTATTATTTTGATTCATCAGACTACTTTTCTGATCTTGAGCGTCATTTTCACAATATTTCGGTCGATGTAACCTCCGACCTACTTCAGGAGTATCTTGTCGAACACGGCAATGTTTGTCGAACTCAGGAATTCGGACGAAATTTCGAGCAGAACCCTTTATTTACTTCACGCGGGCAGCGTGTTCTTGTTCCGTCAACCATGACTGAATAGACGTCCTAAGTAATTCGCAATTGTATTTTTCGGTCGCCCACGATGAGGATTGAAACTTCAACCTTCAGGAGAATATCACTTTTTACAATGAAATCACACTCAAGATGAGAACAGTAGTCCGGTGAATCCAATTACGAATAACCAATCCTCATCTCAAAAATTCAGAAACGTCTTATAATGCCGTATGGTCATAATATTGTAATTTTTTCAAAATTTATTTAAATTACTTGCACCTCTCTCACGCAGTTAATGTTCAGTGCATTCCCAGATCCCACCGCGAAAATGTAATAAAAATGAAATATAATATTCTGTTATAGGCTACATACATGCTGTCATACCATTTCTCATTGCATGCCAGGTAACGCCACGCCTTCGTTTGAATATATTTATAATACTAGCGGCGGGTGGGGGCGTAAAATACGCTTAAATATAGTATTGTAATGTGTCCAGAGATTTCGTATATATTATAGAATATTGATTTCAAAAGTAAGAAGTATTTAGTTGCCATCAGATAGAATCAAAACTGTAGTATTCAAAGCTGGTGACGTTACCACTGTACCAACGTGACACGCATATAAACTGACTAAATATAACTTAAAATAAATGTACAAAATGTATAACGGTTTTTTGTTTTCAGTTTTGACCCTTTTTTGACCTCTTAACTATTTTATCTGGCTAAACACCCTTAAAACAACGGCCCACAAAAATCCTATAATTTGATGCCCCTAGCGCCGCTTTGCAACTTTTAGTTTCGGGGGAGATAGGGTTTGAAAATATAGAGGCAGACAGACAAACAGTGCCTGTATATATTAGATGTCATTCTCAGACAAAAAAAAAAAGGAGGAGAAATAATGTGAGGTTACTTAATTTATATATTAAATTTACTGTATAATCACGGAGGAGAAAGAGAAACAGGTAAAATAACAGATAAAAATCCAATCATTTCATGCCCCTAGCGCCGCTCTACGACTTTTAGCTTCGGAAGAGAGAGTTTGAAGATATGGAGACAGGCAGACATATAGCCGTTTATATATTAGATTAACTGTAATTATGGAGAAGGAGGCGCAGGTAAAGAATAAATGAACGGGTCATACGTGCAACGATGGAATAGAGAATACATTTAACAAAAAACAAGAATCAAACGAAATTTATTCTAAACGTAAACAGTCAAAATCACTTTATATTCTTCTATTACATAAGCCATCTCTCTGTTAGTGTGTATATATGTGTGTTTGTATGTCCGCTAAAACTTGACAAGACATCGCAGTCATCATGTCAGCTAAAAACTTGTCATTGGTACTGGACCAGCATGAAATTGGTATCGTTAGAAAGGTCAACGCCTCGGATGAATACTATTTAAAAATTATAAAAAAAGTAATCATTCTGGGCAGGATTTTGTTAGGGGGTGTTTTTTCCCTCGGATGTCTAATGGTCTTACATAATTTCAACAGAATTCAATGTATTAATTTGGAAAATTGCTGTCCTATATGACCAAAAATGGCGTAATCTCTTTAAATACATACATGTGAAATAATTTTACAAATCTAAGTGATTCTACAGTATAAATCCAAAATAAATATTGATTTTCAATTAAAAAAATAGTAAAATATCCAAGTATTACTAAAAACAATGAGGTAATATATGATTTGAAAATATATATGGCATTCAAGCTACAAAGAATTTTTTGCGTTTCATCCTCGTTTGGCAATAGCCTAATGAATCCTAACGAGGATGAAACGCGAAAAATTCTGTATAGCTTAATTGCCATATATATTGTCAAAAATTACTACATAAGTCTAGTATCGAGCACTGTTGAAGTAAATACTGAAAATATTTGCTAAATATTTAATAGATTATATATATATATATATATATATTATATATATATATATATATATATATATATATATATAAAGGACAAGTAAGGCATGTGGTTCTATTCACAGGCGATATCAAACGTTTTCCTGTAGAAATCTTAAATTATTATACGTTTATATATATATATAATATTATTCGACAAGTTCATATATATATCTAACATTTTACAAATGCACGTACATATATAAGATTATGATATATATAACTAGTATACAAGTACATATATAAAAAATTATGATATATATATATATATAATCGGAACTGGTTAAAGTATTTTCTAAAATTTAATTGTCTTAATATCATGCCACAGCGATTTACAAAAAGAACTGGTGAATCGAAAGGAAATATCGATTTCTTAGGAATAAAAAAGATTTGACAAAAAAGACAGAACGTGACCAAGTTTATATATATATATATATATATATATATATATATATGAGAGAGAGAGAAGGAGAGAGAGTAATGTACTATATGCTTATTTAGTAAATATAATTTGTCCGTCTGATGCATGACAATCAGTTAAGTGCTTCCGTAATCACCATATTTCAATATTTAACAGTGTGATCTCACAATTTTCATAAACCTTATGAATTATAAACCCAGAATATTTACACTTTGTTTAACATTTTATTATTTGGTAGATTCTTACAAACAATATGAAAAGCTAAGAACGTAAATTAACCGACATTTCTTTCCCAGATTTTGTCGAACAAAAAATAAATCACATGAAAAAAAAAAAACCGTTTGTGAATATAGATGTTGTAAAAATCGATTAAACTGCGACTTTGACTGTATGAACTTTGTTTTGCAACCGCATTATGACGTCACGGAATCGGTTGTAACATTTTGCTTTTGCTTAAGCCAAAATGAAGTCGCAATTTTAAAAGCATTTTCCTACCAAGAATCAAACGATAACAAAAATACATAAGTAACTCGAACAGAAATTGGCTCTTAAATATGTTGGGATTTAGTGGCGTCTCAAAGGTGCGCGTTTACGAACAGAATACCAAATACTATAACATGCATTTACTGTGTACAAGATTTATAATAATAATAAACAAGCAGAATCTGTGGAAATTCCATGGTAGGTGAAAATCTTAAACGCAAATAAAATAAAAAAAATAAAATAAATAACCACGAATTTAAAACAATTGTTAAGCAAATTATTTTTTAGCCTTTTAATGCTGAAAAGAATTCATTTAAAAATATTAGGTTTTTAAATGACAATTCAACCCACAACACATTGTTTTGTTTTTATCGGAATAATTTTGAATCTAACCTATAAAAAGGAACAGATTTTCATTCACTTGGACGTTAAGAAAATTTAAGAAACTTTAATAAAAACAATACAATATCCCCTAAACCTGAATATTTTTTAATTATAAAATAACCAATTTGAAACTAAAAACAAAATTGTTTAATGATTTTTTAACTGAAAAGAGCGGCTATAAAAGGGGTAATTCGTTTCTCATTATTTTGCGATGATTGTTTTTTTTTGTGATACTGGATGTACGGACAAGTAAATTAATACTTAAATAATATAAGTGTACATGTATATACAATCTATCTTTCTACTTATACATAAAAAGAACTGTGGATGTAAGTTCGTTCCCTATGAGCCTCGAAACGAAATATTTTGATGATATAGAAATTCAAGCTAACTCCAAAAATTCGTAAGAGTACTATTAAGAACCCAGAAGATTTTAGAAAAAAAATCGGCGAAATCGGGACCAGAGTGAAAGCTGAGAAGATACAACGTATAGCAATAAAAATAAAAAATAAAAAATTGGGAAAATCCTAGAATGCGGAAACATGTCCACATGAGCTGCAAATGCTGTTCGACCATGTGAAAAAAACTGCGACAGAAGTAAAATAAACAGATAAAAACCACCATAGGAGACCAAGAAAATTGAAACCTTAACACTGGAAGTTAACTATTCGCCCCCCCCCCCCCAAAAAAAATAATAATAGTGTCGGCATCGACTCGAGGCATACCAAATAGTCGAAGGGTCGAGGAGGATGTAAAGACTTAGGAGAGAAAACTAACCAGCTGATAAGTGCGAAGAGTACTTTGGCCTTCGGTAGGCTTACTGCCACACATATTTTAGGATTAGTTAGTTGCTTTTATTTTACGGCATATCAACTCTTTTCAGGTTATTTAATGCCGAATCCAAAGATTTTAAAAGAACATTTTTTAATAGAATATATTTGTTGTTTTCAAGTCGGTTTTTATTTAACACATAGTTGGAACCTTAGCAGGTACTACCACTCCGAGTCAGAGTGGACCTGGGAGCAATGCAATTAAAGGGTGGCTCCACACTCCCCAAAGCCCGCAAGCTGGGGCCTCACCACTGGATATAGTTTAAGGTCATATCTAGGACCATATATTTTAGGAAGAAAGCAAAAAGAAATTAATGGTCATTGCCAGAGAGAAGTTAATTAAAAGTGATTGTTTGTATGATGCAAATTCATTTGCAAATATCATCGAAAATATGCAAAGTCCTGAAAATCAGGGTAGACTTGTTTTCATCCAGATTCCAGATAACAGTACTGGTTGTTAGCGAGCAATCTGATGATGCCCTGCGTGAATAATCCTGAGTGGATGATAATTATAATAAACGAACGGTAATGGTGAAAACAGCTGAAGCCTTAAGAAAGCCTTGAGTGCAGACACTTGTCCACGTGTTTGATAAAATCTTACCGACGATATATAAACTGCAACAGAAATGAAACAAAAGCACAAACATGAGAACTAGTACACCAAAGGTGAAAATTGCCCACTCCCCTTCCACTCTTTACTTTCCCCTCCCTATTCCTTTTCCCTATTCTCCCTCCTCCCCCAAAAAACTGGCGTCAGCACGACTAACACCACACAAAATAGTCGAAGAGTCAAGGAGGATGGAAAGATTAAGGAGAGAAAACACTAACGAGGTCTCCACTGCATGAGTGCGAATAGGACTGCGACCTTGGAGAGGCTTAGCGTCACTCCAATTCCAGTGAGGACCAATGGCTGCTACCAACAAGAAATCAATGGAAAACGGGTATTGTGATAACGCAAATTTGCAAATGGTAACGAAAGAGATTGAGAGTGCTGGAAATTGCTGTCTCTCAAACTCCAGGGAACACCACAAGTTGTTCTCAAAGAGTATTCTTTGGTAAAAGCCTATGTGAAAACTCTTAGTGATTGAAGGATTCTTTTTTTTATTATTTGCTGCGTTTTTTTTTAAGGTTTTATAATATTAAACCGAGAATAAGACACGAACATAAGCAGCTGTGTTGAAAGAATTAGATGTTCTTCATACGCATCTATTCAATATATATATATATATATACTAGCAAAAGTACCCGTCGTTGACTGGATTCAAAAAAAGCCTACAGAAAATGGACTGATTTATGAAAGTATGATAGGTTATGAAAAGGAAGGATTATAAAGAGATATATTCGAATTTGAGGGTATCAAAACCAAAGCAAAATATGATGAAAGTAAAAATAAAATAGATAAACCCCATAATTTATTATACCATACCTGTTTTACTGAAACACTTATCACAATATTCTGTGGATCTATATTAAAAAACCTTGTTAAACTTTGTGACATATTTCCATTCTATGGAGGTCAGGAAGGAACGAACACCCCATAATTTTATTATACCATATTTCTTCAAACTGAAACACAATGATCAAAGTATACTTACGCAGATAGATATGAAAAGTCTTTATTAAAGTTTGTGCCTATTTCCATTCTATGGAGGCCAGGCGCGAAAGCAGACCCCACAAGTTTATTATACCATCCCTATTTAAGTTAAAACATACTTATCAAAGTATTATGTACACCTATATATATAAAAAAAAAACAAACTGGTAAACCTTTTTTTTTTTAAATTTACAATTTTTTATTCCCATACTTTGTGGACCAGGCGCGATTGCAGACCCCCACAATTTTAATGAACCATCGTTCTGCCAGATCAAACATACCCATTCCTATGTCTCGATACATCTATCATTATATGTAATCAGTTTTTAAAAATAGTCAACCATATAGGATCCTATTCGTGACCAGACACACAGCTTTATATTCAAGATATATATATATTCAATATATATTTTGTTATGACGTATCCCAGCTCTACTAGGGACAGTAGAGATGGGTGACGTAACGAAATATATATATATATATATATATATATATATAAAATGAAGTTTCCCAGGTTCCTTGATAATGCGTTGTTATTGGAATGGGA
Organism: Euprymna scolopes; assembly: GCF_053919585.1. Lineage (NCBI taxonomy): Eukaryota > Metazoa > Mollusca > Cephalopoda > Sepiida > Sepiolidae > Euprymna > Euprymna scolopes. The sequence continues at coordinate 155,288,324 of NC_136489.1, forward strand.
TAAACGTCTCGAAGACAACAATAAAATGAAATGTATTGGACAACGAAATCACATGAGAAATAACGAGGACATGTATCGTCGAAAAATTAACAAACTTATTTATATAAAAAATAAAATTTAATTTAAGAAAAGAAAATTAAACATGTCTAACGAAATGAAATGATATAATGATTCAAATTTTACCGAGAGAAATATATATCATCAATCAATGTTCATATTAAAAGCAAGAGATCGTCTGCTCAATTAGATACAGGGCCTAGGGTAAGAGATTAAGGTTTTGGTTGAAAAACTCACTGAATGTCCTTTGAAATGTGTCCTTTCTTTCGTCTCTTTATATATATATATATATATATATATATATATATATATATTTCTTTCTTATAAATTGTTTACATTTGATTCCGCGCGCGCAGATTAGTTTTCATATTTCTGTCCTTCGGATTGTTTACGTTTCATTACGCGCGCGTGAGTTAATTGCTCCAAGTATTTGTTTCTGAAGCTCATCGAAGCCCTTGATTTATAGTAAATATTTCACTGCTCCTTTGACCCTTCCTTCGCTGGGGTAATTCTTTTCTTAAGCCAATACTATAACTTTGACCGCTGATCAAAACAGATTTTTACCGTCGCCGCCAACATTGGCTTGTGTCGTTGATATTTACCTCCGCGACGCTGCTACCACGCTGCTGCCGGCTCCGCCACCCCGACATCCGCTGACTTACGTCTTGTCGCTTTGAAGCACGAAGCTCCACTGACTGTTGACAACTTTTTTCAGTCCCCTCTCTCTATATATGATCTACCTCTCTATATACGGTTTATTTCGCTCTATCTTTTCTTCTCTCTTTCTCGTCTATGAGCCTTCTTTTCTCTTTCCTCTTCCACCCACAGTATCTGTCTCTTCGTCCCCCTCCTGCTCGCAGGCCTCCTCCTCCCCTTTGTCCTGTTTACAAAATTTGAACGAGCAGACGAGAATGGAACTTTTTGGCGCAAAAATGATACAGTAAATAAAATAGTGAAAATATATCTTCTCTCGGCTAAAAATCAATAAAATAATTATACATTTTAATAAATATATCACTATATATATATATATATATATATATATATATATATATATATATATATATATGCAAAACTTGTGCTTAAAAACCCATGATGTGCAATGAATTTTAGCAGTTACACATTTTTTATTCTAAGTCACGCTCATTCGTTATTTCATTTGAAGATCTTGGAGAATGTATTTTGGATCTGGACGTAATTAGTCTCTAATGGATGTTCTCTCCATTGTATAATAATCATAAATATAGATTTATTTTAGTTTTCCCCCCAGTTTTTCCGATAATTAGATTTTATTTTAGTCGTTCTCCCCTCCGAATTCGTTTAAAAAAAACAAAACAAAAAAACAAAAAAAAAACAAACAAAAAAAACACACACACACACTATTCGGATTTGAAAAGTGAGTGCCAAACCCGGTCGGCTGACTACCCCCTTATTTTTATAACCTCCATTAAATGTTTTCTCGCCGTCCTTTTTACCATGGATACAAAAACATCCAGTCTTCCTTTTTTTTTTTACAGCTATAAATTTTGTACCCTTTAAAAGATAATAAAAAAATATTTTTATTTGCAGACCATTATCCTCATTTTGTTGGTGTTTCACAATGTATGTCCAACTATTCCTCCGGTCTTCACCACTTGGTAAACCGCGACGGGATAGAAAAGCTGTCTTAACTGTATCCTCAGTAATTACTGCCTTCCATAGTTGTTCTAGTCTCACTACGTTTTGATCAGCTAATCCTCTGGCCGGCTTTGGATAGGACGGACTGCTGTAAAGGCTGAGCATGAAAAAAACTGTACTTGTAGAGAATTTGAACCAGACGTAACTAACGTCACCAGCTAGAGTTTGACTAATCTGACCTAAGACGTCGATCAATATGCAACAAAGTGCGATCTTCGGAGAAAATATTGGAAAAAAATTCAATAAATTAAGTAAACAATACATCCTCAAGCGGCCGTTCTTATCTTTATATAAGATTAATATTTCCATCTAGGAGTTGCTGACGGCGGAGGATGTAGTTTTATATTACCTAACAAAATAATTAATCACTGCAAGCAAACATGCAACTGTAGAAACGTTTATCTACTCCTAAGGAAATATCCTTACTACCTTAATTTAATAAAGAAACGCAAAAAAAACAAAAAAACAAATACCTAGCCTATTTTTATACACTTGTATTATAAAACCGTCGCCATATTTTTCTACCTAAATATGGAAGAGTTTCGAAAATTATCACCCAAATGCTAACAGTCCAAATGGATCAGCAAGAACAATCGAAGAAAAGCAATTGCTCCACCAACAACAATCAGATAGAAAAGCAATTGCTCCACCAAAAACAATCAGATAGAAAAGCAATTGCTCCACCAACAACAATCAGATAGAAAAGCAATTGCTCCACCAAAAACAATCAGATAGAAAAGCAATTACTCCAACAAAAATCAGATAGAAAGCAGCAAAAATAAGAAATACAGCAACTCCACGAATAAAAAAAGAGAAAAGACAGTAAAAATTTCATAATGAGTTACATAAACAACAAATACAATTCTAAAAATTTACACTTCCGGAAATTGAACTAGCCACACCCTAGAGAAAAAAATGTTCATGAAAAGAAAGAAAAGTTCACTTTACATTAGTAACAAAAGTAAAAAGTGCAAAAGCAAAAACAAAACAAAAATACACGGAAAAAATGCATTTTTAAAAAAACTTAAAAATTATGAATAACACAAAAAATCGTTTTCTTATTAATTTTGATTGACAAAAAAATGGTTGAAAAAAATGCAAACAAACAAAAAATAACTTATTTGTTTACCTTTTTCATTTGACAAAAATTGTAACAAGAACAAAATAGAAATCATTACGGTCTCTTGTTTTTTTTAATTTTCGTTTTATTTTTTATCTGGTGATTTTATTATATTAAATTTTTCTTCAGTATTGTCATTACGTAACGTTGTTACGCTTTGACGCTCGGCGAACTCCGGCAGTTGACGTCATACTCCGAGCAAAGCCGATATTGGTTCAAAGTCTGCACAAGTCCCAAATGAATTACTTTGAGAATAAAATGAAGGCGTATAACTGTGCTACGTATTCGGTACCTCCAGGAAGAATAGCTATAGGTGTTGTGTAGTAGGGGTTTCATATTTAAAGATCACGCGGAGTTCATATTGGGGCACATATATAACGGGACTCAAGTAATACAGACAATGATAGTGATGATGAGGGAGAGAAGACATTTATATATCAGTTCTCATAACACATGTTAGAGAAGGGAAGACATTTCTTTTATGATGGAGATGGCGCACATAACTTGGAAGGGTTTACAATGTTCATTATAATTGATGATAAAACACAATTACCTTTCGTTCGTGATGAAGGATGACACAAGACAACAGTTACAACATAATGATTTCTTTATTTATCTGATCGGCCGGTCGAATGACGTCAGAAATTCACTTGTATCTACATGGTTAATTTTCTACCCTTCGCTTCCGAGGGAGTAACTGACAAATCTCTGGCTCTTTTGCTGACCAACTTCTCTTCTCAACTCCTTTCTCTTGACTAACTCTTAGATCCTATATTGAGAATCTCCCTTTGTCTATGACGTAAGAAGTGTTTTTCAAACGCGACTAATTTCACGTGGCTATGCATGTGTTTGTCCAAAACACACTTTTGACAACAAAAGAATCCTCAATTCTAAACTAACCTATTTTAAACAATATCATTTAATTTAAATTGTTCATTCTTTTACTGACATATTCAATATTCAGATTCCTTAAATAATTAAAAATAGACTTAATTTCTAACATTCCATAACTTTGCCTACACAATTAGGAATATTAAGAAAATAGAAAGTGGGCCCTAGGTTTACTTTCGGCAGCCTCGTAACTTACTTTCTTTATTGTTTTTAGTCAACACATTATTGTCTAGTTTTTGACCTTAAAGTAGTATTTTTAGCTCCTTACATCAAGTGTCTTCATGCCCTGTCTGGAGCGATTTCCATAAAAACAAAATTTAGCCCGGGAATAATATTAGAATCGTTCCATTACTTGTGACAGTCATCTGCAGAATGAAAGTGCAATCCGTAGTACGGGCGATACTAAGAAAAACATTACAAATTACATAAAATTTCTACCCGATTACGGTTTATGCCAGCGAGTTAAATGAAGAATTCCATTAAAATTTTTATGTAGATTCCCGAGTTCGACATAAAAGATTCTCGACAAAACGCACCTGAAGAATGGCGGGGAATATATCGGCTGACGCGCTGTGAAAATAACAATCAAGTAGCCGAATAATCCAAAGTTATAAATTTTCATTAAAAAAAAAATTCCGAGACCATTTTTCATGTAAGTTCAAAGCAGCATGACGGCCTGTCAGGCTTAAGTTTGAAGCAAGTTTTTAATTACTCAGCATTCAGATGAAAAATACATTGCTTAAGAATACAAGTTTTTGCTTTTTATTCTAGTTTTGTGAAACGTTTAAACGTTTTCGCAGGTTTTTTGTCGTTGCGAGGAAAGTACACATAATCCCAAATTCTTATTTTATTTATTGAAAAAAAAAAGAAAAGAAAAAAGAAAATGGCGGTAAAACTGATGTGTAATAATCGCACGTCCACATATCTGTTCCAGGCTACCCTTCTCCCAGAAATACCCGGCCAGTATTCCAAGAATTCGCTCCGATTTAGTTTGGCACTTTCCCCACGAAAGATATTAGATTTTCCGGCACACGATAGCTTTTAAATAATTGATTTGCGAGGTTGATCCAAGTTGCTTATTATATGAGTCAATAACCGGAAAACCAGACTTAAATCTCGACATGGTAAAGTTTTTATGAAGCAAAATATACTGATTTATTTCGACTAGTGTCTGCTGTCTGTGACAAGGACGTTTTATAGTCTAAGTGAGATATCCACATGAGTAACCGGTTTTGTATTGATCAATATAACTTGATAGTAGGTGAGGTACACATCTTCGTGAGGTAATAATTCGAAGCACAAAAATTAGGAACCCGTGATTCTGTAAAATCTACAACAGTGTAGTAAATAATGGGCAATCAACAATTCCCCCACTATCCAACAATCACAAGGTTGTTTGCTCAGCAACCGAGAGGGATAACATGCTTGCCAGTCGGTTTGCCTCAAACTCCACGCTAGACAATCTGAAAATCACCCCTGCTCAGGTGCATGCTATCATGAAAAACCTTGACACTTCAAAAGCATGTGGACCCGATCTTATCTCGGCTGTGCTGTTAAAAAAAAAAATGCTCCGCACAAGTAGCTCCAGTTCTCTCCAAACTACAACAAATGCCTTAATGAATCTTACTTTCCGGACTGCTGGAAAACTGCTTCTGTGGTACCAGTTTTCAAGAACTCTGGCGAAAAAACTGACCCATTAAATTATCGCTGCATTAGCCTCCTCCCACTTTTCGCCAAAATATTTGAGTCCATAAATAACCAAGCTCTAATCCATCACCTTACAAATGCTAAACTTCTGACTGACCAACAATATGGATTTAGGCAAACCCGTTCCACAGCAGACATCCTAACTAATCTCTGAACGTATATACAATTCACTGGACAAAGCGGGGGAGGGTAGAGGGTTAGCTCTAGATATATGTAAGGATTTTGACAGCGTATGGCATGAGGGTCTCCTCAGGACAATTAGATCATACGGTATCACTGGAAGAATACTTAACATAATTAAATCCTTCTTAGATAAGAGAAAAACTCCAGGTTGTCCTCGGCGGTCGTACATCTAAACAATGATAGAAATGTGGGAGTGCCTCAGGGGTCTATGCTTGGGCCTCTATTATTCCTAATATTCATAAATGACCTCCTCGACAAAATTGCCTCCGAGATGGGTATATATGTTAATGACACCACACTATAACAGACACGACAGGAAAACAAATGAACACATATCTAAAAAAAAAAAAAAAAAAAAAAAAAAAAAAAAAAAACACTAGAAAATAACATCCGATCTGTAGTGGAATGGGGAGAAAAATGGATGGTCACATTCAATGCTGCCAAGACTAAACTTGTTCCCTTCAATAATTACAAGAAACCTTCTCTACCATCAATAGCAATGGCCAATGACTCTTTATCTGAAAGTACATCTTTTAAACGTCGCAGCCTAACGTTCACAAGAAACATGAGTTTGAACAATGACATTAAAGCATTGCCAGGACCGCTGCGAGGAAGATAGTAGTTTTCTAGCACTTTAGAGAGAGCCTAAGTATCCTCTACAAGGTTACAATTAGCCCATGTATAAAGTATTGTCATATTTGGCCTGGTGCATCTGCTACTAGTCTCTCGCTCCTAGACAAGGTTCACAAGAGAGTCGCCAATCTGATAGGTCCTGAACTGTCATCTAAGCTTCAGCGTCCATCCCATCGACGAAATGTTGCATCCCTCTGCCTGTTCTACAAATACTTTAATGGTGAATGCTCTGACGAACTGCAAACACTTGTACCTCCCCGACGTAACTACCCCCGACAAACCCGACAAGCTACTAAGTCTCATACCTTTACAGTAGAGATCCCTAGATGTAAGAGAGCCTTCTACTCCAGTAGTTTCTTCCCCAGAACTGCTAGACTTTTGAATTCTATTCCAGGCCCTGCTTCCACAACTGTACTGACATGCAGAAGTTCAAGTGTAACGTGAACCGATATTTTGCTGCCCAACTCTCTACATTGTTCCCCAGTAGCTGTTGTCCCTGAAAGTAGCCCCCTACACCAAAGTGGCAACATGCCTTGTTTGGGGTGAAAACGTAAAAAATTATATATATATATATTTCACTATAACTTCTGGCCTTGATGGAGGAGAGACTAAAACTCGTTGCTATGGTTTCAAATGATCTGAAATAACAGCAAGGAGAGACTTGATTCCATATATTTCTCATATGTTATAGCTTCCCTCCTTTGGAAATAGGGTACGGTTATGAACATCTCTAGTATAAAATAATCACTATACGCTGTGAAATTTACTTTATGTATGAAAACAAAGATGGGAAATATAACATATGAGAAATATTTGGAATCAAGTCTCCCCTTGCTGTTATTCATATCAATGTTTGTTGAACTTAAGTCAAAAGGCTGATATCCTAAGACAGGCTAAGCTGGTAGCTCAAGAGACAAGCGCAAAATTAACAAGTTTTTCTGTTAATAAAAGTCAAGTAAACACCGACAAGATTCAAGGTGATTCAAATCACATAATCCAAATAACGACTCAGCATAAATATTACGATTACATCTTTTCTTATAGAGACGTAAATATTTTTAGCGTTCAAAAATGGTAATTTGCTTTGAACAATTATAGAGTTGTGTTTATTTTAGTAAATACGACAAAACGCAAACCTTAAGAAACCTTAACAAAACCTTAAAAAAAGAAACCTTAAAAAAATATATGAAATTTCGATTTTCTTTCTAAAATGATCAACGGAGTTATTAAAATCGACTAAGCCATTTTATTTGAAGCGCAAGATAATCAGAACATCGAGATGAAACAAACTTTATTAGAAAGTTTAAACCTTAACGTTCAATATCACGTCACACATCGGACTAATATTGTAATTTTTGCATAAAAAAAAGAAAAAAAAACGTAACAATTGTCATTTTATTTTGCATTTCATACGTCTACATCTATTTTACATGTTTTTTATGAATAATCTATATATATAAAAGCCAAACGTCTGTGTGTATGTATGTATGTTTGTTTGTAACGCTAAAACTTTTGAAAGACGGAACCAAACTTGACAAATTTGGTATCATATCGAAGCCCCATCACCCGGATGACAAATATCGAAATTTCACGTCAAACGGACCACTAGAAGTGGGTCAACTGATCAGTTATCTTCGAGGGGGGCCCCCAAAAACCTGTCATTATCTATATATATAAATGTTTGTTTGTAACGCTAAAACTTGAGATGAAAGATTCCTCTCCCCTAAGAATAAAACATATGTTCAATATCTGCTTTTGTTTTTTCATTGTTTATACGGTCCCGAGCAACGCCGGGTAGCCCTGCTAGTCTATGATATAAATCTCACCTGTGTTGAAATGTATGTATGTATGTATGTTTGCCTAAAGCTTTCGACAGAGGCTACAGATTAACAGGGGATCGATATCGTTTTGAAGATTGACCTTTCGGACGACAAATATCGAAAAATTGGCCCAAAACATTAATTTGTACACTGGGCATTTTTTCTACAGATAGGGGTCGCTTTTTCGTCGATCTTTTCGAAAGCCATTGCCTCTTTTCGGTTGTCTAGCCTTAATTTAAACCCACACTTCCCGTTTGGCGATGGGGGCAACAGCTAACGCGTTACGTTTTTTTTCACTTTCTTTTCCGCCTTCGCGGTACAGTTTCGAGCCTGCCTGACTATTATAACTTTTCTTTTGCTCAACACACACCTACAAACACTCGGGCAACGCCGGGCACCCAGGCTAGTCTAATATATAAACGGTTATGAGTGTCTGTCTTCATATTTTAAAACTATCTTCTCCGAAACTAAAAGTCGCAGAACGACACCATTGGTCTAAAATGATTGTATCTTTTTTTTTTTTTTACCGGCCGTTTTTTTTTATGGTTCTTAAACCGGTTAAAGTTGTTTTTAAGGGGTCCAAAATGAGGGGAAAAATTGAAAAATTCGTTAAACATTTTGTTCATTAATTTTCGTTTATATTTAATCGGTTTATATGCGTGTCACGTTGGTACAGTGGTAACGTCACCAGCTTTGAATGCGACAGTTTCCGTTTCGATTCTAGCTGATGGCATCCAAATACTTTTTTTTTTACTTTTGAAATCACGACTGTAATAATATATACGAAATCTGAACAAATTAAAATATCATATTTAAGCGTATTTTACGCCCGCTAGCCAATGGATATGCATTAATTTGAACACACGCGCGCACATATTTATCAAAACAAAAGCTAACACGATATATCATGATTATATAGAACACATATGTAGCTTTAAATAGTGTAAAACCCATCACACGTTTCCTGTTAAAACCATCACTAAATATTTCAAGATCACACTGTAGTATCTGTTCTGATGCGACACTTCACCTTTTCTGCTCCCAGTAAGTGGAGAAGAAATCCTTCAAGGCCGAGACAATTTTTATTTTTGTTCCTATCTAAAGTACACCTTTTGGGTAGCGGGATTTTCCCCAACATTAAAAACCGACCTTGTGTCTAACTATGCCCTCGTGGAGAGGCAAGTAAATAGAAACATTTAAAAATACATGTTCATTACTCGATACCCACACCATAAGAGGACTCCAGAGAGACTTGAAAGTACTGTTTTACACAACGGGTAACCTTTACACAGACAGAATAGTGGGGGTAACAATAATAGTATTTTGTGAAAGTACTAGGTATCTAATTATAAATATCTATATATTATATTTTGATATATTTATATATTTTTATGCATAGGTACTCCTTAATAATTCTTAAGTGTTATTTACTATTTAATATTTTAATTAAATAATTATTTTTAGTTTTGATTTTTGATGGTTGGTTGGTTGTTTTTGTTTTACGGCATATCAACCCTTTTCGGGTTATTTAATGCCGAATCCAAAGATTTTGAAGAAAAATTGTTTAATAGAATATATTTGTTGTTTTCAAGTCGGTTTCTATTTAACCCATAGTTGGAACCCTTACAGGTACTACCAATCCGGGTCAGAGTGGACCTGGGAGCAATGGTAATTAAAGGGTGGCTCCACACTCCCCAAAGCCCACAAGCTGGGGCCTCACCACTGGATAAAGTTTAACGTCATATCCAGGACCCCCATTGAGGGACTTTTACCCTCTGCAGGGGAACAGTCGGCGTATTCTAATGCCCCGTTGCCCCACCGACAGAGCCAGCGTTGATTTTTGACGTTTTTCATTTTATTTTTTTATTATTTAGTATATATTTTTATTGTATATTTATTTATTTATAACCTTTAATTGTTGTATCATATATATATATATATATATATATATATATATATGGTTACGTGTTCGTTTCAAACAGGACCTTCACCTTTTCAGATGGTTTTTCCAAACCACTCCCTGCTAAATATACATGTACACACGCGTGCGCGCACAAATACAAGCATGCGCGCGAGCACACCCATTACTCTTCGTGCCATCCCTCTCTACCTTTCGTAAACAGAATCTATTAGCGTCGGTTACTAAGGCTTATCTTGATAAACGGTGTTTTCTGTTTGTTTACTTTGCGTTGTTTCGCCGTTTCAAAGTAGTTCCTGAATTGCATTGATTCTATTCAGCCCTTAATAGTTGATTCAATGCAATGAAACCACTGGTACGCCTTTGAAATATATATAGTTTTGAAATATGTATTGGATTTGAAGATTACCAAATTGTAGTCAGCTGGAAAGCAGGCAAAAGGAAGAGTTCAACAGGCGCGTAGAAAAAAACAAAAAAATGCCTTGTTCGTGGAATCTACGTTTAGGTTTAGTCACAAATAAAGAGTGGGTATAGTTATTGATATCGCTGTCAGACGAGCGTTTCTTGTGGAAGTTTGTGGGGAGGTAACCATAGATTGGAGCTCAGACGAGCACTTGTTATGAAAATAACGATAAAGCAGAGACGGACGCACAACGTCTCTTCTGTAGGAAAGAGGTTGCAGGGAAGAGAAAAGGGCATCACCCACTGGACTACGAAGTCATTTTGGACGGTCAAGGCAGGATAAGATTTTTCTGGTAGCTACTGCCCAGATGTCCATCCTTTGACGTACCTGGCTTTTATATATGTAGAGAATTGCATCAGCAGTGAGAGATCTACTCGAGCTGTAGAAGGATCCTATCATTTTTATGCTGTTATATTCATGTTTGGTTTTGATTAGTTGCGTATTTTATTAAATACTTTATTTTGATTTCTGTCTAAGAGGTGTAGACTAAGAGTAGATTTGTCAGCGAAGACGTGGCAACATATTATCCCAGGAATATGCGAATGATAGCTTTGTAGATATATAAGATACCCTTGGGCGTAAGTAATTATTTTAAAGAAAACGAAAGACCACCACGGACAACGTTTTGAACAACTCATACATAGACCTGCGCATAAACTCATTAATTATAATAAAATAATACCTGATTATGTTATTATCCTTAGCACTTTATGACCCGAATTATGTCTATAACTAAAAGAATTTGTTAATTTTAGTTAGTCTAAAGGGTAATAATAAGGCCGATGACAAGAGAATATTCTCTTCATTGTTCTGATTCGAGTATATATCAGACACAGTAAGACACAGTTAATCAATCAAAAACCACATAACTATCTAAAAACATACAATATTAACTGATATATACTCGAGAGTCAAAATAATGAAAAGAATATTATCTTGTCATGGTCCTAGTAATGATACTATGGTTATCTTCAAACTGAAAAAACAATATGAAGTTCAATAGTTACATTACCACTGATAATTTTTGCATTCCATAAACTTGCTTTATTATCCATAATGCTTGAAAAATGTGTTTTTTTTACAGTGATCACCACTTATCAAGGCCCGGAAGCCACTCAGGGATAAGGGTTATTGCAAGTACATTACGTTAGTGTGGAGATTTGATGAAGTGTTTACTTAAGGGGCGGTTCATTAGGAGTTTCTTAACATTGGACTTGAAGACATCCAAGTTGTAGTCCGGTGGGAAGCAGGCAGACGGAACAGAGTTCCACAGGCGTGCAGTTCTAAGAAAGAAGCTTTGTTCATGGAATCCGCGTTTTGATTTAGGCACAGATATAGAGTGGGGCAAATTTTTTTACAGTGGATTCAGCTAGACGGGTGTTTTCCGTGAAAGATTGGCGAGGGGGGACCAGAGATCGGAGTTCAGACGAGCACCTGCCATGGAAATAACGATAAAACAAGGATAGGCTCGCAACGTCTCTTCTGTGGGAGAGAGGTTGCAGGGTAGAGAAAAGGGCATCCCCCACTAAGTCACGAAGTCTATTTTGTACTCTGTCAAGGCAGGATAGGCTGTTTTAGCAGCTCCTGCTCAGATATGGCAACAGTATTCCATCCTTGGACGTGTTTATGATAATAAACGAAATCTCCCACTCTCCGAGACACATGCCCACGTACTGGATGAAAGCAACGGACAATTGCAATCTGGAGGTGTCTGGCATCCACTCAGATACTGGACTAATACGTACTTCATTATTACTTTATACTGTGTACTGTTATATTCATTTACTTACGACCAAAAGAATTAGTTCAACCAGGTCCTAAAGAGTTAACATATTTTCATGTGTCGTTGTTGTGTATACAGCGTTGCTGTAAACGCAATACTTTTAAACTATTTACGGTTATTGTACAGGGCCAGCTTAATAGAATATAATAATCCATGACTATTTTGCCGATGAATGCAATTTTTCCGCTTTTCGCGTAAATTATATTTTTTAAATCTTATTGCCTTAGACGCAACGTAAAGACAACGGAGAGGATTTGCTTAAGCATTTTAGTATATATATATATATATATATATATATATATATATATATATATATATATATATATATATATCAAAAAGCACGATTCGCAACGTCTAATCGAGTTGTTTGGTACGCGAATAACGCAGATAAGTGTTTTAGACACCAATTTATGAAAACACATATTACTTATCCGCTTAGGAAAACCAATATATTGCTTCAAATCGAGGAGAACAGCTCGGAAAAGAATTTCAGCGAATTCCGTGCAGCAGTGGCTGCCAGAATATAGGAGCTTACCGTGTAAAATTAATTGTCTAGACTTTGCACAGCTATGAGATTTGAAGGAGAATCCTGTTCGTTCTAAATCTTCAGTAAAATTTTAAATAATTCTTCGACTATTTAATTATATTTTAAACTAGAAGTTCAGCCCAGCTTTTCTCGGGCCCTATGTACTGTTCACAACTTTATGTGCGTATATATATATATATATATATATATATATATATATACATACATATACATACACTCGGGTTTTTGTTATTCAAAAGTAATAAACTAATCAATTCAACGAGGTTGTTAGATAGTGCTCAATAAAAAAGAGCTAATAATACTTATTTATTGTTAAATAAACATGTTTATATCCCGCTGCTAAAAGCAGCCATTTGTTTCAATCAAACAACATATCATCAGGCAGCAACTTGACTATTCAAATGTTCAATGATTATTCATTTCATCGATGTATGGATTTTTAATTGAAAACAAAAAATGATGTCCTTTAAAAAGGAATTAAATCATTTTTTTATTATTTATTTATTTTTGTTAGTGTCTTTTTGGTAAAACTTGCGGAGAACGCGGAAATTTTAATTTCTTCCGTTTTAGTCTTTTTTTTTTAACTTGCACATGCGCTCTAAAAAATCGAAAGTAATCGAAGAATGACATTCAACAATCGTATATACATATACATACACATACATACATACATATACAAGCGAAATTTTTTTTTCTATATTTTTTATATAATTAATAAAAACGAAAAAAGTCAATTTGGTATACCTTTTTGCTATTGTTTTTACCCATGTCCAACTCTCTGTCCACATTGGACATGTCGACTTTTATAGGCTTTCAGCTATGCTTACAACCTCCCCATGTTAAGAACGGCTTTCGGAATAGACACCCACAACCTTGCCAACAGACACGAAAACCTAGAAAAGTCGACATGTTGAATGTGAACGAGAAGTTGGACGTAAAACGAAACGGAATTTAAATTTCCGTTCTGTTTTTAAAACAACCGTAAAATCGTTCGATATATGTATATTGACGAATAACAACAGCGTCTTATATAGAAATGTTTGGTAAGGTGTCAATTAAATCAAGGCGATTTGTTTAATTAAAAAGTTCATGTCTTAGGAAATACCATCGATGTGTGGATTTTTAATTGAAAACAAAATGATGACCTTAAAAAAAAAAAGAATTAAACTATTATTATTTTTTCTTTATTATACGCTTGATACACATCTACACATTAATAAATAATATAGCTAAATGTTTGGTAAGGTGTCAATTAA
>NC_136489.1:155309878-155342378 GCF_053919585.1 Euprymna scolopes
TAATAAATTAAAATATGTTAAAACATTGTACGACTAGGCAACGCCGGGTGTCGAGCTAGTATTAAATATATTTAATTAATATTTGCATTCGTACGTATGCATACATATATACGTATACATATTTGGCCTATATATAAACTATCACATCACCTTTCTCTCCAACAGGCGACTTAAATCAAATAACTAAAAATTCAACCAATAAATAAAGACCAAAATAAAATTAATCTATATATCTAGAAAAGTGAAATGTTTGTCTGTGTGTACATTTTCCGACACAATAACTGTCAATTTTAAGTCTATAAACTCGAAATTTGATATACAGGGTATGGAGATTTGGGAAAATCTTTGTAATCTGTTTTCGGCCAGAAATTTGGCTGTTAAAGGGCCAAATTTAATCTAAAAAAGTTATTTTAAAGTTTTTGTTAAAAAAAAAATCAGATTTTCTCATTATTCAGACATGTATGACAAAGAGGGAGTTGCAAAAAAGAGTTGTGATGTGAGGAGAAATACAAACTGAAACAGAATATTCAGACCTGTAATAATACAAAGAGGGGGGTTGCTAAAATGAGTTGTGGTGTAAGGAGAAAAGCTGAAATAGAGAGTAGGAGAGTTTTTATAAATACATGCAAATTAAGTTCAACGATTAGACCTTTGAGAACTCTACCAAATTCCTCCGCCAATGTTGGGTATAAACAATTGAAATTTTAGATATAGATTCCTGGGACATGGATCTAACTTAACTTGATTTGATCCCAAAACAATAAATGTTAAGGGGTCATAATAAGGGTCAAAGTTTAAAAAAAAAATTAACCTCTGCGGTTTCTTCCAAATTACTCAGACAATTTATGGTCTAAACATTTGAAATTTTACTTAAAGGGTATTCAGAGATAGGGCAAGCTTTTTAATCGGTTTGGGTCAAAAATTTGAGCTACAAAATATATAAATGTATCTTTGCATATCTGCTTAAAACTTTCGAAAGCGGTGACAAATTTTCACCAGATCAGTATCGTTTATAAGCTCGACCCTTCAGACGACAAATGCCGAAAAATTGGCTAAAAACTTTAATTCCTTCACCCTTAACTAGTCACTTTTCTACAGGGAGGGGTCGCTTTTTTCACTGATATTTTCGAAAGTCATGCCTTCTTTTCGATTGTCTAGCCTTAATTTAAGCATACGTAACTTTCGGTTTGGTGGTGGTGGTAACAAAGACGTCATGTTTTCGCCCCCGTTCTTTTCCTCCTTCGCGGTACAGGTTCGAGCCTGCCTTCCTACTATCACTTTTTTTTTTGCTCAACACACACCTCCAAACACCGGGGCAACGCTGGGCGCCCATGCTAGTTATATAAAAAAAGCAAACAGGAAAAGTCTATTTAACAACAAAATTACTCCTGACGAAAATCAAGGATGTAAAGCGCTCGAGCAAAATGGCTGACAAAATCATTCGTAAACCTAATACACTAAACTGTCTATAAAAGTGAAATTGTGTGTGTATGTACATATCCTTTCCAAACTACTGTCAATTTTCAGTCTATAGACTCGAAATCTGACATAAGGGGTATTGAGATTTAGGAAAATTTTTTAATCGGTTTTCGCACAGAATTTTTTTTGCCAAGGGGTCAGAGTTCAAGGATTTGACCTTTGAAAACTCTACCAAACTCCTCCGCCATATTTGGGTCAAAACACTTGAAATTTTAGATGTAGGTTACCTGTACACGAGTCAAACGTTTTATTATATACAAACAACTTTATGAACAGTATAAAAGGCCTAGGCAAAGAGCCGGGCTGAACTGTTAGCTACAAAATAAAGTGTGAAAATGCTCAGCAGATCGAGAAAATTAACAGAAAGTAAAAAAAGAAAATTGTCGTATTGAATAAAACGTGCCTTGATAACAACTTGCTGCCAATATATTAGTCCTCGCGCGAAAGAGCAGGACACAAAAAGTTTTAAATAATAATAGAACACCAATAACAAAGACTTTCGCTTGAGCGTAACTAGTTATACAGTCCTTTTGAAATTTTCATCTCTATTTTTCTCGTTATCTACTGAATATTTTTAATGAAACCTATATGAAATATGTTCCTTATTAAATTGTAAAGATTTTCTATTCTGGAAGAAGTTTAGAAAAATTTATCTAAAAAAGTTATTTTAAAGTTTTTGTTAAAAAAAATTAGATTTTCTCATTATTCAGACATGTATGACAAAGAGGGAGTTGCAAAAAAGAGTTGTGGTGTGAGGAGGAATACAAACTGAAACAGAATATTCAGATCTGTAATAATACAAAGAGGGGGTTGCAAAAATGAGTTGTGGTGTGAGGAGAAATACAAACTGAAATAGAGAGTAGGAGAGTTTTTATAAATGCATGCAAAACCACATGATGAATTGATAAATTAAATAAAATATAATCTTAAAAAGATACGATACAAGTTAGAAAAGCATTTCATCCAAGGCATGACAATTGTAAAAGAAAATGTTTTTACTATAGGCTTTAAAAATAAAGGTACGAGATTCAATTTGAAATTTATTTATCTTCAAATGAACTTTTATACATTTTACAAAGTAAGGTATAAAAATTAATTACCTTACTTTGTAAAATGTATAAAAGTGCAATTTGAAGATAAATCATTTTGTTTTACAATTTTCATGCCTTGGATGAAATGCTTTTCTAACTTTGTGTGTATATATATATATACATATATAGTTTTAAATAAAATAGGCGGAAGTTTCTCAAGAGCTCTTTCGGCTATCATCTCATCAGGAGAAAATCGATAGCGTACAAAATATGTCGAAACTTTAAAGAGTTCTAATGGGGAACATTGAATGTGTCAAAAGTACGGGGACAAATAAAATTAAATTTATTAACGTTTAAAAACGATTAAAATATTGGCACAACGAGGGAGAAAAAAAAAAGGGGGAAAAAAATTCAAAGTTCCCTAAAGAGAAACAATGCGTTTACGGTTTCCTTTTGCCGGCACAAAGAAGGCTTACGCACCGCAATAGAGGCAGACTCCAAAATCTTTAAATGGTTTCTGGAGTCCGCTCTATGTGGCACCTCGAACCATTCTATTTTATATCTATCGGCACAGCACGGGTTGTCAACCAAATGCTGGCCGATAGCAGAGTTCAAGGCTGCAGAAGGAGGGAGACACCCATACCCCATCCCCCTTGTCTGGTCTTCGATGGAACATGCTGGTTTATACGAGTCAAAAGATGCAAGGATGTTCGCCCAACATAACCAGCATCGCACTGGCATTTGAATTGATATACAATATTGCTACTTTGGATGTAAGGCAAAATATCCTTGTGAAAGAAAGAAAAGCATGTCTCGTAGTATATACCAAACACAAGGATACAGAATAAAAGCAGTCGTAAATACTTCTGCGAATCTGTTACTCTCTCTCTCTCTCTATATATATATATATATATATATATATATATATATATATATATATATATATATAGAGAGAGAGAGAGAGAGAGAGAGATATTAACATGTCACCCGTTGGATCACTAATTCAGCTCTAAATAGATTGTTTTACTCATTAAGAACTTATTTTTAAAACTCGGATAAATATAAGAAAATAAAACGACAATATTAAAAAAATAATCTATTCCCCTTACTTATATAACCTTGTATCTCCTACTTCCTCTTAATATATTAATATTCATTTTTATTTATCATGAAATATTCTAACTTTTTTTTTTTATTACCTTTTGTTAATAAAAAAGATAATGAAGTGTGTGACCTGACCGGTGCATGTCTGTGAGGGTATCAAACAACAAAAAATATGTAAAAATAGGGTGGGAGTAAGAGATAGTAACTGACGAGTAAAGACATTATTAAAATGAGAAAAAAAAATGCAAAAAAAAACCAACAAAAAACAAGTAAAGTATGCATGGTTCTCCGTGAGTGCACAGTGAACGAGGCAGAAAAAAAAAACGACCAAGTTCCGCATTGCCCTCCCCCCCCAAAAAAAAATTTAGCCCCAAAAATCCACAGGGGATGTCAAATCCTCATGAAAATAAACAAACGGTGCAGTTTTAGGCCTTAACATTTGTAAATGTCAGTTCTGCACCACGCAAAAAAAAAAAAGACTAAAACCATCATTCGATCCCCCATTTAGTCCAAAGGTCCAAGGCCTTAACATTTAAATTTGAGCTCAGCACCATGCAAAACTGCTAAATATACACACACACAAGTTTAGACAAATATGGTAAGATAGTTCCAAGAATAGAGTGTTTTTATTAGCTCTAAAAGAGCCCCTGGGGCACACCCAAGAGTTACCGCGAAGTATAGACAAACAGAATTATATAGAAAATTGTTAGTTACAACTTCAGAAAGTTTTATAAAAATCTAAGGCATGCATTTTTAATAAGCGCAAATAAGTCAATTTTATCCATTTTAACCCGAAAGTCACCCCCAGAGCAGTAACCGAAGTTTTCCCGGAAAATCCGTTCTGTTAGTTTTTTTTTACTCATATAATGTTTGTGCAAAATTTCAAAAAATTCCAAAGCGTAATTATTGAGAAAAGCGTGGATAGACTAACGGACAATGGTGAATTTGCAGGTCCACCCTCCTTTTGTCGGGGGACCAACAATCGAAATGGTTATAAAACAACTGAATCGCAAAACTAAGAAATATTTTACCGAACGGTAAGCAAGCCACATGCTTGATCTGTTTGGAAACTTTCTTGGCTTTCGGAAGGCGGTTCTTTAATGCTTTGAAATATATATATATATATATATATATATATATATATATATATATATATATATATATATATGAGAGAGAGATAAGAACATATGGTTCAGATAGTGAAGAAGCCCACTATAGACATTAGTAATATGTCACACAATTACACAACGTTGACATGAACACCCCCCCACTACGTAACTCAAATCGATTTGGTACTATATAACAATATGATCTTGCCGTTTCTCCTGGCGGATGAATAAACCCAAATTTATCACAAAATTTTGCTCTAGTTGATTTATTACGTAGAAAAAAGTTATAAAGTACCCCATAAGACATCAAATCAATACCTATTGAACATAATACCACAGTGCTCCTTCCTATCGGACTACAACAGGACCATTTTCAAGTCAAATGTAAACAAAATCTTTTTCAGTCGTTAGTAATCAAATTCTGACAAGTTCTGTCCATTGTTTATAATTCTTACGATGTTAAATAATTACTCTGACAGACTCCACCACTCTTATCCTCAAGTTGCCTTTTGGCCTTGATAAGCGATGACTAACCTTTTTGGCTTGAACTATGACGTAGATAATTAAAAATATTTATGGATTTGAGATTCGAAAAAGTGGTCAAAAAACAAAATATGTTACCGTAACATAGAAACCCACCGAATGTATGTCCACCTAACAGTATTTTGTATAATTTGTTTGTTTAAACTCATTTACCCAAACTTACTGTGTTCAACAGCAAGCATGCCGCCATTTTTCTTTTTAAAATATATTGATAAACACTGCATGGTCTTCGAACCGATTACACGTTTTAAAGTGAGTAAAAACACTAAAAACTTTTCCAGATAGGTAGAAGAGTAACTTATCTTGCCTTTGATAACATTTGTTTTTTGAAATTTTTTCGAATCTATGTGTATAGTAAAACAGACCCATATTTATTGTTAATTTTAGTTAATTTAAATATACTATGATTGTCTTCAAACTGAAGAAATGAAGTTTAATAACACTACCACTCACAATTTTTGCATTTCATAAACTTATCTTGATTATAATCCATAGTGCTTGAGGAAAAGTGTGTTTATCACAAAAAACGAAATCCTCCACCCTCAGAGACAGATGGCGGCATACGGAGTGTAAGCAATGGACAGTTGCGGTCTGGATGTATCTGACATCTATTCAGATACTGAATTAATACGTACAAGGCGTGTTTGAATCAATTTCCACTTTATTTATGCCGTTATATTCATTTATTTACGACGGAACGAATTAGATCAACCAGGTCATAAAGGGTTTACATAAAAACAACAGAATACCCTTTTGATTTGGCGAATATCAATGACGTGGATTTAGCGTTCATATTTTCAAATAAAGTCACGGAGAAAGACGGGCGTATGCTGTTCTCTTTTGACGGAAGTCACGCGCCTTTTTGTAGGCAATCCAAGCAAATGACGCTTTTCCATGCTCGTGGAATTTGTATGAGGTTCTCAGTTGAAAGAAAAAAAAAAAGCAAAATGAATCCGAATGGAATAAGACGGGATGCGTTATTGACTTAATGGATGCCTTTGCAGATTATCAAATCGACGACGAAGAATTCGACCCCAATCCAACATCTTAACTCATTTTTACTAGAAAGGCGTAATGAAAGATTTTCATTTACTAAAAACTGCATAAACCCGACTGAAAAAAAAAAATCCATTAAATACGAAATTTGCCTGATCTTAGTGAAATTTTGGCCAAATTTCTGAATACATAAAAGGATTACTTCGAAAATATAAATAAATGAATATACGAA
The DNA here is from genome assembly GCF_053919585.1 of Euprymna scolopes. NCBI lineage: Eukaryota > Metazoa > Mollusca > Cephalopoda > Sepiida > Sepiolidae > Euprymna > Euprymna scolopes. Next base: position 155,316,373 of record NC_136489.1, read on the forward strand.
ACGCAGTAGAAGATACTTTTTAAGATAGCGCGTATGAGCGCGGTGCAAAATAGCAACAGCAGCAGCGAAAGATTGCCAGCATGTTAATAAATTAGCAGCAATCGTTGAAAAACTGCATGTGCCAATTAGGAAGTGTGCGTGAGAAGGACAACGGAGAAAAATGCAACACGTGCTCGCGAGTAGAAAGGAAGTCGACGTCAAAAAAAAAAAAAAAAAAAAAAAAATGGCGAGGACAAGTATAGGATAGTTCTGACTGGCATGCGGCCCGAGGAAGAAATTTACCCTGGTGGAATGAATATATGGCAGCTATGCACGTTTTTTTAAGTGGTGTGTAAAGAACGGTAATAAAAAATATTTTGTTAAAAGAAAAATGCCGACCAGGATATTTCATTTGTTTTATTTCTTTGTCAATTTGCGATGTAAAAGTCACATTACAAATTGTATATCGGCCTTTATACATTTAACGTTTTCAAACTGTTTGAATTCTTGTGTATTTCAAAATATTATTTCCTTCAAAGAGGTTTACGATATATGAACAGCAAAAAAAAAAAAAAAAAAAAAAAATGGCCGATATTGTTTAACTACAATTATGCAGCCTACTATTAACTCTAAGCTTACTTATAGCTAGTGATAGAGAAGGTTTAACTCTTTTTTTTACTTACCAGATCTCGATGTGGAGGGGTGAAACGATGGAATTTAGTATGGCGGTCATTGAAGCAAAAAATCGGTAACTGCTTTAGTGTCCGTTTGTTGTCCACCTATCTAGATTGGATTAGATAACACTTGCATAGAATCGATTTAGGTATTATAAAACAACCCACATCGTCGATTCATATTGGTCAGTTCGTTCGTGCGTTCGTTTACTTATGGTTCTGTTTTTTTGTTTTTGTTTTTACAATTATAAGGGCGAGTTGTCGTAAGCAACGAGGCAATTCGTTGCAACTCCCAAATAAATTCCTATGTACAATGTCTCCCCACGGGACAGAGTTAGACACCACGGTCGTTTTTTAATGTGGAGAAAAGGAACACAAATAAAAATCGCCTCAGTCGTGAAGGCCCCCCCCTCATCCACTGACAGAAAACAAGAAATTGAAGTGCAGCCTCTGAAGAACAGACACGAAACTTTGATCTTGACCCGAAGGCCAAGAAGATCATCTCAGATAAGTTTATCAAAAACTCCCGAAGGAGTTACCACACAAGGATGCGATTTCAGTGTTCTTTTTCCTCTCCTTTCACGTGGTTACATCGTATCCGATATCGTAACCTGAAAAAAAAAAAAAACGTAACCTAGGATCACCGTATCCCGGGGTTCTACTGTTCATTATATTTCGTTTGGCATAAGTTATTTTGTTATATATGCTTTGTTTACAATTTATTAACTGAACTATCCTGCAATCGGAATGTTTAGTATTTAATTTAAAATGAATGTTAATATAAAGTATATATTTTATCTAAAGAGACCCCCCCCAAAAAAAAAACATTCGTTAGAAAAGCAGAGAGAAATCAGAATTTGAAATGTGAAATTAACGTTACTAAGATTTTAAATATTTTTCGTCAGTATTAAGGAATAAACGGTGCTAGTGCATTTATAGATCCGCGTCATTATTTTCAAAATAGTATTTTCAAGTTTAATTAAAGTTTACTTTTTTTTAAATTGTAATGGTTAAACTACAGAACAGTTGAAAAACACCCTGCCCTCCTCATGTTAAGAATGGCTGTCTAAATAACATTATTTCAGCACGGATCAATAAGTGCATTAGTACTGAATAAACATCCAAGAACATCTTGGTGTTCACGTCATCGATGATGAATTTCACGTAACACTTCCAGAACTGGCGAAGCTTAGCGAACATTTCTGAACGAACCGAACGTACGATTAAGGGATACTAGTGCAGAGAGTGATCCGGACGTAAATAAAACGTTATTTTAAAAGCCATTCTTAACATGGGGAGGGTAGGGTGTTTTGTACCTATTCTATACTTCACCCTTACAATTGAATTTAAAAAAAAAAACCATAAAACTTTAATTAAACTTGGAAATACGATTTAAAAAATAGCGCGGATCACTCTCTGCACTAGCACCGATTGAGAATACGTATTTATATCGAACTACATAAGTTAACGAAGCTAGTTCAATGCATATTTTTAATGAGCATTTATTTGTTTCAAGATTAACTAAGTCTCGACGGTTTACGCCATCTTCAGATCTGGAATCAGTTTGTGATTTTTTTTCCTTTCTTTGATCTTCAGAAGGTGATTTTTGTTTAACATACACTAATCAGCAGGAACACGTGGCTTAAAGAAATGGGGGTAATCTCCAAAAATACCGTTAGGGCTTACAACATGGCCGCCAGAAGAGTCAACAAAAAACTGCGAATAAAATATATAAAACTCGTAATTTCTGTTTTTAAAGTGGGTTGTCAATTTTCTTTATGAAATATACTTCCAAAATAAACTATTACAGTCGTTTAAAACAGAATAGAAGTATTATTTTTTATTTTTTAAAAACAATGTTTACAAAATGTCTACGAACGTGCGTAGACATTTTGTAAACATTGTTTTTAAAAAATAAAAAATAATACTTCTATTCTGTTTTAAACGACTGTAATAGTTTATTTTGGAAGTATATTTCATAAAGAAAATTGACAACCCACTTTAAAAACAGAAATTACGAGTTTTATATATTTTATTCGCAGTTTTTTGTTGACTCTTCTGGCGGCCATGTTGTAAGCCCTAACGGTATTTTTGGAGATTACCAGAAATGGATTAAGTAATTTTCCCCGATGTAAGCGTTGTTTAAATTATAATCGAAATATGTAAGTTTAAGAAGTCAATACACCGCAGAATTTAAAATATTTATTTGTCTAAAATAATTTTGCGCGTCAGTATCTCTTTGCCTTGGAGTTATAGTCTTAAACAATAGTCTTGTTTAAGCTGCCATCTATTATTCTTGGGCATGCGCGAAACACGTGATTGTGATTTCGTGTTAGCCCCCTTCCCTATCCTTTCTATTTAAACGGTTACACATCGCACGGGGGTGGTATTTTCCGGCATTGGCATTCAAGCACCGGGAGTGGGTAGACTCATTAGTGGTTTCATATCTTAGAGATCGCAACAGGGTTACCTGTTGCAACTATTTCCACATTTCAAGCCACATCACCAGGGAAAACGTCATAAAATAAACCGTTTCATCGATGAAGATCGTAGGACTTTAGTGCCACAAAGAAAAAATATACAAACGGATTCTATGCTTCAATAGGATGTATATCGTCGAAACTTAGTTGATTTAAAAAAAATAAATATTGGTATTTATGGATATAATTGTTACCGTTCTGAAATAACGTTATTTGTTTGAAAGCCATTCTTAACACGAGGAGGGGAAGGTGTTTTGTAACAATTCCGTGCTTCCACCTAACAATTAATATATATCATGAAACTTGAATACTCTGAAAAAAACTTGAAAAATAGCGTGGTATCAAAAGTGCCTAAGGACATAAATGCTTATTAAAAATTCGGTACTTATGCAGAGAGTGATTCGTGCTGAAATAATAACGTTATTATTTAAAAAGCCATTCTTAACATGGGGAGGGTGCTTTTTACCTATTCTGTACTTTAACCTTACAATTGAATAATAATAATAATAATAATAAACTTTAATTAAACGTGGAAATACGATTAAAAAAATAGCGCGGATCACTCTCTGCATTAGCACAAAAATCTGCATTGTAATGGCTTAATTTTAGATATATTTCAATATAAATTTTAAGAACGATTACATAAAGAAAAAATTAACTAAGTTAATGTTTTTATATATGTTGTGCATAAAGTCATCTAAAGAAGGAAACCATTTTGTTTTGTGTGTTTAATAGTATTTAGCAATGTTTTATTTGTTGTTGCTTTCGGTTGTTTGGAATCAAAGAAATTATTTGCATATTACTAAAAAGTATTTAATGATACTGTTTTACAAAGGATTTTTTGGCGTTTTACTTTTGTTTACCTATTATTCAATGGCAACTATTTTCCCATCTTTTCTTTGGTCGTGATTTAGTGATTTATTTAAAATAAATGCACAAAAGAGGTTAACTTTGTAATGTGTCCAATACTTACTCAGACAAATTCGACAGTTGGTGTAAAATAAATGGACGGGAATGAAGCAGGGAAACCAACAAACGATAAAAGGGGTAAAAAATGGCCCCGTGTTTTGACAAGCTTCTGGGTTTGACCTTTACTCCTGATCTGAAATGGAACACGTACATCAAGTCTGTTGCCAAGGTCGCTGGAAAGATGGTGGGATCCTTCTACCGCTCCAGAAGATATCTCACTACTGATGCAATTCTCTATCTATATAAAAGCCAAGTACGTCCAAGGATGGAATACTGTTGCCATATCTGGGAAGGAGCTGCCAAAAACAGCCTATCATGCCTTGACAGAGTACAAAATAGACTTCGTGGCTTAGTGGGGGATGCCCTTTTCTCTACCCTGCAACCCCTCTCTCACAGAAGAGACGTTGCGAGCCTATCCTTGTTTTATCGTTATTTTCATGGCAGGTGCTCGTCTGAACTCCAATCCCTGGTCCCCCCTCGCCAATCTTTCACGAAAAACACCCGTCTAGCTGAATCCACTGTGAAAAATTTCCCCCACTATATCTGTGCCTAAATCAAAACGCGGATTCCATGAACAAAGCTTCTTTCTTAGAACTGCACGCCTGTGGAACTCTGTTCCGTCTGCCTGCTTCCCTCCGGACTACAACTTCGATGTCTTCAAGTCTAATGTTAAATTCCTAATGAACCGCCCCCTTAAGTAAACACTCCATCAAATCTCCACACTAACGTAATGTACTTGCAATAACCCTTATCCCTGAGTGACTTCCGGGCCTTGATAAGTGGTGATCACTGTAAAAAAAAAAAAAATATTCAAATATACAATAAATAATTGTGGCCATAGCCAATAAAACGTACTTTTGTACCTACCTGGTTCATTTTTTTTGCGTTTAAAAGTAGTTTTAGAGGCTATTTTTTTTTTTTAATCTCAAATATTCGATTTTTACGAGTGTTTTTGCAAACAAGATGGCGGTTGGTTTGTTTCCCCTGAATAAGGCTGTAGGCCGCAATCTTGTTTGCAAAACCACTCGTAAAAATCGAATATTTGGAATTAAAAAAAATAGCATTTAAAACCACTTTAAAACACATACGCACAAAAATAAGCCAGGTAGGTAGTAAAGAATATGGTATTATTTATTTATTGCATATTTAGTTGTTTTTTTACCTTAGTTATTTTTTGGATTCTTTGCTAAATCCCCCAAATGGACAAAAGCAAGCCAAAAAGACACAGACATTACATTTATTGTAAATTCTAGTCATTCAAAATGTAAAGTCTTCCATTTTTTAAATTCCAAAACTTAAACTATCAAGGCCTCTAGACTTAATTATTCTACATTGTAACCAGCATTCATAAGACTTTTGCCAGTAATTCAATGATTCATCGTTGCTTCTGAAGCCCGTCAATGACAGGGATTGCCTTTTTTTGTCTCACACCGTCAATATATGTAACATAGAAATGAAACTTTAAGGTCATGAATGCATAAGTACAATTATAATAAGACTCCCTTCTGATCCAGTCAGGTGGAATAAAAGCAGGAGGCATTACTTTTCAAAAGCCCCCAGTAAATTGGATAAGTCAAACTATTTTAAGTGAGAGAAAACGAAATCAACCGGACATTCACCAAAAGTATTTTTTTGGGGGGTGGGGGACGTATACAAAAGATGAAATTAGGAATACGACAAATGTACTAATATTAATTGTATAAAAATGAGTTTTCTAATTAACGTTAACTGATATCGGCAATATCAACATGAAGATTGTTAACAATATTAAAGTAGGAAATTGATCATTTTTTTTTTTTTTTGGTTAGTGTCGTCTGATAAACAAGTAAGCACCTTTTATATATTAATAAAATTATGAACTGGTGAAATTCATTTGGTTTTTCCGTTCGTAGTCAGAATTGCTTACGTCACACCTACATAAAATCATACAATCGCTGCATACCTATTCATAAAATGCACCAATATTTTTAATAAAATTATTACGATTGCGTAATTACGATTTTTTTTTATACTTGTACAGTTAAATAAAAACATTAACAAATGTAAATATCGAAAAAAGGTTATATTGTACGTATCCGTTATGGAACGAAGTTCTCCGAAAAAAAAAAAAAAGAAAAAAAAAAAAAAAAAAAAGAAAAAAAAAAGAAAAAAAAAAGAAAAAAAAAAGAAAAAAAAAAAGAAAAAAAAAAAAAATCACGGGTTTGTATTACTGTACACATAAATTCGAAAAAGTTTTCAAAAAATAAATATATAACAAATAAATGTTATCAAAGGCAAGATAAGTTACTTTTCTACCAAACTGGATATATTTTTCGTGTTTTTATTCAATGTAACATATTTATTCAGCTCGAAAAACATACAGTGTTTACCGATGTATTGGAAAATTCAAGATGGCGTCTGATTCTCTCTTTAACACGGTAAGTTTGGGTAAAGGTGTTATAAAGAAAAAACTATACAAAATACTATTAAAAACCCGCCGAATATATGTCAACCTATGTCACAGTAACATATATTGAGCAAATTTTTAACAGTATTTTATCTGGATTTGTATTTATAACACCTTTTCCCAAACTTATCGTGTTAAAGAGAGAATCAGACGCCATCTTGAATGTTCCAATACATCGGTAAACACTGTATGTTTTTCGAGCTGAATAAACATGTTACATTGAATAAAAACACGAAAAATATATCCAGTTTGGTAGAAATGTAACTTATCTTGCTTTTGATAACATTTATTTGTTTTTTGACAACTTTTTCGAATCTATGTGTACAGTAATACAAACCCGAAATCACTTTTTTTTTTTTTTTTTTTTTTTTTTTACAGAATTTATGATACCGAGCAAAATGTTTTATTTTTAGCAAAAGCTAGTAATAAAGATGAGAAGGGAGTCTCGGCGCTTTACATGGAGTTATCTCCCCGTGGCGTGTTAAAAAATTCCATAATGGCTGACGTCAACGTGCTCTAATAAAAACCTGTTTTTTCGCTGTAACAAAACAAAAACAAAAAAAACTACTCTATCAAATTAATTTTTTTTTTCGGAGATCTTCAGACCAAAACGGAAACGTACAATATAACCTTTTTTCGATATTTTCATTTTTAATGTCTTGATTAAACTGTACAAGTACCTTTTTTTTCAGTCATAGGCATTCGTTTTCTTGATTGAACACAACTCGTATATACTATCCTTTTCCGTCCTTAACTCTTTGAAATTAAGGGAACCCACAATTTCTTTTTTTTTTTTTTGCTTACAGAGTCATTACTTATCAAGACCCGAAGGCCACACGAGGATAAGACTTAATGAATATAAGGTGGTAGTATAGTAATCGTTAATGGTCTAAATCAGTTAAAATTTTATTAGTTATTGGGGACGGATCAACAAGAACTTGTTTACATTGGATTTGAAGGCTAACATATTGTATTCAATCGGCAAGCTCCACAGATGGGCCATTCTGAGAAAGAAGCTTTGTCCATGAAGTCTGCGTTTAGATTGAGAATGGGGGAAATCGTATATAGTGGTTGTAGCTAGTCGAGTGTTTTTCATGAAAGTTTTGCATAGAGAGACCATAGATTGGAGTTCAGTCAAGCACTTGCCATGAAAATAACGATAGAGCAGAGACAGGCTCGTAACATCTCTTCTTTAGGAAAGAGGCTGCGGGGAAGAAAAAAAGGGCTCCACCTACAAAGTTTTGAAGACGGTTTTAAAACTTTAGAAGGACACTTCTAAGAGTCAACTAGCAACAGGTCTTCAGTTAATCGAATTACAATATATTGTTTATAGTTGTTTGGTTGGTTGTTTTTGTTTTACGGCATATCAACCCTTTTCGGGTTATTTAATGCCGAATCCAAAGATTTTGAAGAAAATTTTTTTAATAGGATATATTTGTTGTTTTCACGTCGGTTTCTATTTAACCCATAGTCGGGGCCCTAACAGGTACTACCACTCCGGGTCAGAGTGGACCTGGGAGCAATGGTAATTAAAGGGTGGCTCCACACTCCCCAAAGCCCACAAGCTGGGGCCTCACCACTGGATATAGTTTAAGGTCATATCCAGGACCCTCGAATTTTATCCTCTGCAGGGGGGGGGGCAGGTGGCATATTCTAATGCTCCACCGACAGGGCCATATAGTTGTTTGGAATCAAATAATCGTAAACGGTAGATATTCTGTAAAACAGACAAATAAAACCAAATCGATGGAATTGAATGAATGCAATACTCGGAAGTATATTCGGGAACAGAAAATAGAGATTAAAAAAAACAAAAACAAATGGCAAACTCCTACCCAACAAAAAAGACAAAACATCTGAAACAAATCGCTTCTTTTTTTTTTTTTTTTAGTTATTTTTTGTTTTATGTGAAAAAATATTTCTCGAAAGTTAATCTGGAGAACGTGTCATAATAATTAAAAAAAAAAAAACTATTAACGTCGACAAAAAAAATAGAAAAAGAATAACATTTGACAAATCAATGATAATTTTTAAAAAAACAACAAAAAAAAACAAATAATGCCTCCCTTAACATACACGGTTATTACAACTCGAGAGTGTAAACAATGATCGACTTTATTTTGTGCAAAAACTAATTAAAGTATTGCATTATATAGTTTCTCACATTCATTGGATGAAGCTATTTGTGAGAAAAGAAAAATACAGGAGTATTAATGACGTTAGCACTAAGAGAGGGGGGGTAATCCAAACTGATTGCAAGAGCGGCAAATGAATATATAGACCAGGAGGAGGTCTAGGATGCAGTTTTCTTTTATTATAAACTAGCGGGGGTGCCCGCCGTTGCCCAGGTGTTTAGAGGTGTGTGTGTGGTGGGGAGGTAAATAAAAACAAAGCGAAGTAATAACTTTGTGTAAGTATTAAAAAAAAACAATGTTAAAACTTAAAAATCGGGGGAAAACAGCGAACGTGATAGAAAAAAAATACAAACGAACGATGTTAAAACTTCTTAGCGGGGGTGGCCGGCGTTTGGAAGTGTTTTAAAAATATTTTGGTTGGCAGATAGGCTCGAACCCGAATCCTTGGGACGAAGGTAGAAAAAGAGAACGATGACTTACCTCGACGGTACAGGGGCAGCGGCATTGATAATGTTTGGAATTAAACCATTAAGAAGATAACTGACAGGTGCGTAAATTTAATGAGGTCAAACATCACGCTATCATAGAATGAAATCCCGCACTATAATTTGGCTGCGAGGCAGTTTATTTTATTATTTTATTTTATTTTTTTTTGGTTTTGTCTTGTTTCCCCAAGATGATGGGTGAAAACCAGTCCAAATGAATAGCAATTCCTTGATATAACAGTTTTGGGCGCATTGATCAAAGCTGATTTGCTTTCTGGACGTCCCAACGAGTAAACAAAGGAACTGTCTTCGCTTCGATTAGTTTCACTTTATTTAACTAAAAGCCCGGATAAACACGTGACATAGCGAAATAGCGGAAATTTTATAAAAGTCAATCAAAATAAGTCTAGACACGACGTCCCTTCACAAATAGTACATATTACAATCTAGGTGGTATAGAACAGTTCTAGCACATAGTAACCACCCTCCCACAGAACCCCGGCGAAAAATGACTTTCTTGGACATACAAAAACGCGCTCTCGTTTTTTCTTATATATAAAGAAGACTGCCTTGAATCAGTCAAAGTATTATTTTATTACTGGTACTGGCAACCCTAAGTTCTAGTCTCGTACTACCTAGTCGTTATCAGAATTTCCTGTGGAGCAGATAGCAAAACCCTTGTTACCAGTTGCTCTGTTTCAACATCTTTACCCTAAGTTGTTACTTGACACCAATGAGAGCGTCGCAAGGATCATTCCTGTGCAACCCTAAAAGCTTATGCGACTACTGGAGTAATCCTCCTTCATCGTCGGAGTAAGTTTTTAGACACATTTTCGCCATCTCGTGTGGGAGCAATAGTGACCGGTTGGTATTCATTTGAGTGCACAACAGATGTAAAAAAATATATTAATTGTAAATTTTAGTTTATTTTGAGTAAAGATAAAGCAATTGGTACTGGTGCACTTATTGATCCGTGCTGACATAATGTTATTTAAAAAGCCGTTCTTAACATGGGGAGGGAAGGGTGTGTGTACCTATTCTATACTTTAACCTTACAATTGAATAAAACATAAAAAACTCGGAAATACGATTTAAAAAATAGCGCGGATCAGTAAGTGCAAATTGTAATTCCTAGCAATTTGGGAGCAAAACAATTTTTTTTTTTTTGGAAACGAAAAGTCAGTTCAAAACTATCGATATTGGCGCACGTATAGAAGCGATACCCCCTCTGTATTTGTACTTTCGCCTTTTTTTTTTCAAATGTTTTTCAGCGGATTATTATTAAATGGACATTAGTCTACCAGATTATCAAACCTTTTTTTGTATAGTCCACATCTAAATGTATGTAAAAGTGCTCGGTACTTGCTCACTTGCCACCGTGCTGAAATAACATTTTGAAAGCCATTCTTAACATGGAGAGGGAGTGTTTTGTAACTATTCTGTGCTTAAACCAAACAATTTAATAAAGATATCGTGAATTTAACCTGAAAAAAAAACAACAACAAAAACTATTTAAAAATAGCGGAGGGGCAAAAGTGCACACTCATCGAGTACTCAGTTTCTAATGCAACGTTCTAGTACATCGATCATCCATTTTAGAACCACTTGAGGTTTAGACTAAATTTTGTGAATTTAGCCTTTTTTTATTTTCGCTTTCTCGGATTATTTTATATACTAGCAGTTCAACCCGGCTTTGCTCGGGCTTTATGTACTGTTCATAATTTTATGTATGTATGTATATATATATATTAAAAAGTTGGACTCGTGTCCAGGTAACCTACATTTAAAATTCCAAGTGTTTAGATCAAATGTGTTGCATAGTTCTTATTTAGTGATCTTGTTTTGATGACTATTTATATTTATGTTGTTGTTCATGTTAGTAATAGGAAGAGTCTTAGAGTGATAGACAGTCTTAGGAGTGTTTATATGTCTTAAGATGTTCATGTTGTAAGAGATAGCATATTGGAGACATAAACAGGTATATATAAAGAGACAATTTTGACAATATATACTATACAGTGCACATGTTACTACACAATGAGAGGAGATTTGATATATAGATAGACAGTGGGTTTGACATTTATACTTTTGACAGTTCTGCATGACGGGAGTGTTTATAGAAACCAATGACACCTATTTCTTACCTATTCTTGAGATGATGATTTTCACAAAGTTCTTATAATATAAATGGACAATAACTTTTCTGTTGAATCACAATACGAAGACGCAGATACACAAAGATGATGACGTCCTTTATTTCATGACCGGTCTTGATTTCGCTTGAGGAATTCAACGTTTCTTTACATGGCTTTTTCTTCTCTAACCTCCGATTCCAAGGTTTGGTGTCAGCACGTCTCTCTGGGCTCTTCTCCCCTCTTTCTCACAGACTTCATCTAAAAACTCTACCTATATTGAGAACTCGTCACGTCATCGTATGATTAAACATGTGCTCATAAAGCACGTGGGATGACCTGCCTCACGTTGCCAAACTTGACATGACCCCGAGTTCAGTAACCTATTTTTCAAATAACCTCTTTACAAAATATGTTTACAATTTCAATTGACGATTAAATTCCTTATTTTAATTTCCATTTTTATAACAGAAACAAATTTCACCATTACATTCCTTTCCAATAACTGATATGTAAGCTAAACAATTGCAATTCCACATTCCTTATTTCAATAACATTCTGTATTTATTTTAACTTATGATTGGAATTTTCAATTCCAAATCTAGCTTCGCAAGTTCGAATCCTTGACTATCCTATTTCATATTTACATTTAACTAATTCTCTTTTTATTTACTTACATGAAAAGGGGACAGCCCTTTATCATGTAACAATTGGCCGAGTACTTTGGTAGGGACCGCAGAGGTCAAATTTCAACTTTGACTCTAATTTTGACCCCTTAACGTTTGTTTTGGGCTCAAATCAAATTAAAAAGTTTGATCCATGTAGAAGAAACCTACATCTAAAATTTCAATTCTTTAGACCTAAAATTTGCGGAGGAGTTTGGTAGAGTCTTCAAAACTCAAATCATTGAACTTTGACCCCTTGACAGCCAAATTTCTGGCCGAAAACCGATTAAAAAGATTTTCCCAACTCAATACCCCTTATGTCAAATCTCGAGTCTGTAGACTAAAAATTGACAGAATAATTTGGTAATGAAATGTACACATAGGCAATTTCAATTTTATAGATATATAGATTTATGGTTATCGTCACTCTACATTTACAAAAGGTTTTGCCCGGATGGTTTTTCTTTTTAATACGCATTCAAGTTGTGTCGCCAGACATAATGGCAATGAATGTGCTAATTTTTTTTTTTTTTTTTTTTTTACATTTGCAGCATCTCTAGCAACCTTTATAAATTTTTGCGTTTGACTATTTCTGAATGGAGATGGCATTCCCACATAAACAACTTGTTCTGTGCAATTAATCCTTTGGATTGAGCACATTGTAAAGCTGCATCCATGACGTAAATTTGAAGAAAAAAAAAAAAAAGGCGAAAGTAAAAATGTTTTTTAAAAAAATGGTTGAATTCGCGAAATTTGGCAAAAAAAAAAAAAAATGTTGAAAGTAAAAATGTTTTTAAAAAAAATGGTTGAATTCGCGAAATTTGGCCAAAAAAAAAAGAAAATAAAATTTCGGATTGGTTGGTTGTTTTTGCTTTACGGCATATCAACCCTTTTCGGGTTATTTAATGTCGAATCCAAAGATTTTGAAGAAAATTTTTTAATAGAATATATTTGTTGTTTTCAAGTCGGTTTCTATTTAACCCATAGTTGGGACCCTAACAGGTACTACCAATCCGGGTCAGAGTGGACCTGGGAGCAATGGTAATTAAAGGGTGGCTCCACACTCCCCAAAGCCCACAAGCTGGGGCCTCACCACTGGATATAGTTTAAGGTCATATCTAGGACCCCCATTGAGGGACTTTTACCCTCTGCAGGGGGGCAGTCGGTGTATTCTAATGCCCCACCGACAGGGCCAAGATTTCGGAAGTAAAAATGTTTAAAAAAAAAAATGGTTGAATTCGCGAAATTTGGCAAAAAAAAAAAAAAAAAAAAAAAAAAAAAAAAAGTGATCGATTTACTGGAACGTTGTATTAAAAACCGAGCGACCCTAGAAATATTAAGACCTTGACATAAAAGAAATCTCATAATCTGGTACTAATCCATTGAAAAGAAGTAAAAAAAAAAAAGATAAAAATCCAGAGGGGGGACCGTTTCCATACGTGCGCCTCGATTTTTAAAACAAATCAATACAGAACATTTTATATAATGCTTAAATATATTTTAGTTATACATTGTACCTATCTTGCTGAAATAACAATATCATTAAGAAACCTATTCTTAAGATGGGGAAGGTTTCTTGAACTATTCTTTACGTTCAACTTTTAAAAAATATATCTAGTGCTAACAGATCAGGCTGTCTGAAGATATTGGCTTCCCGAGACGAAATGCACCTAACATTGATATTGTTTTTTTTCGCAAAACTTTATGCTCTGCAATGCCAAAAACAACAACTCCCCGCCCCCGTTTTCCTTCCCATTTCTCCTTTCTATCCCCCCCACTCCCTGACTGGTTTCCTAACTTAAAATGTACCAAACATTAATATAGTAACACTTTTCCCTCTCCCATTGCAAAACTTATTCATGTTCTGCAGGGCAGGAAACAAAAACGATAAAATCTACTATAAAACAACCAAACCAAACACTACAAAATAGCAATTGAAGATATGAAAAGTTTGAAGAATAAAAATCTTCTACAAAATAACTGGATGCAACATGAATACCATTTCTAAAATAACTGGATTTAGCATTAAAAAAACCCGTAAAGGGTTGATATGCCATAAAACAAAACAACCAAACCCAAAGTTTATACATAAAAGATACCGAAAAAGTTTAATTTAATTTTAAAATCCTACCTAAAAATGACACAGAACGTATACTGCCCAATGTAGTATTCTGCATTAGTATCAAAACGCGGCAACTTCCGGTAATGTAGATTATTTAGCAGATTAATGAAATTTTATCAAGTTACTCTTAAATTCTAGAGAAAAAAATCTGTTTTATTTTTAGATGAAAAAAGGTACTATTTGCGTCAGTTTTATGATAGCAGGATATTTCAGTGCAGTGTAGAGAAAGGATAGCGTTTTAATGAGGTTCTCCCGTGCTGCGTATAAATAAGAATGTATTTCGCCTTTAACAAAAACAAATAACGACAGAATTCTTATATATTTGGAAATACACGAGGTACCACCAACTGGTCAAGTTACGTTATTGCGTCAATCGTCATAAATTCATATTTTGCTTTTCAAAGTTTTCATAACGACTTGAGAGGATCGTAAGAATAACGCTGTAACAAACGAACGGGCAGTGACAAACTTAAGTTCCTTCTATGAACATCAAGGGAAGTAGCAAGAAAGAAAAAAAAGAAAAAAAGCCATTTTGCATGAGATTTTGAAGATAGATTTACTTTAATGAAGAGCGGGAGACTACAGCTTCAAACCAGAATAAATAACTGCCTCGAAACGATATTTTTTGTTCTGCCATAGATACGAACATAATACAGATTTAGGGTATTTGTACAGTTTAACCAAAACATTAAAAAAAAAAAAATGAAAATATCGAAAAAAACGTTATATTGTACGTATCCGTTTTGGACTGACGATCTTGGAAAAAAAAAATCACTTAATTTGATTTATTTTTATTTATTTATTTTTTTTTTACAGCGGAAAACACGTTTTTGAGAGCGTTTTGAAGTCAGCCATGTTGGAATATTTTGAACACGCCACGGGGAGATAATTCAATTTAAACCGCTGACACTCCATCTTTAATACTAGCTTTTCTTCCTAAAAATCGAACCTTCTGATCGGTATCATAAATTGTTTTTTCGCTATAAAAAAAAACAAAAAAAAAAACTACTTGATGAAATTAAGTGATTTTTTTTTCCGGAGAACTTAATTCCATCACGGATACGTACAATATAACCTTTTTTCGATTTTTTTTGATTAAACTGTACAAGTACCCATTTGGGATTTGTTCAAATTCTGCATGTCTATGTTTACTTCCGTTTTCTGCTAACCGTTCTGCTTCACAATGAATGCCCTGAAAAGGTCCCTTCTGATTAATGTCTACTAGTTAAAAATAGTCTAAAAAGACAAAAAAAAAAAAAAAAAAAAAAAAAAAAAAAAAAAACAGCCAAGTTTGCTTATTTTAAAACTGGTAAACATTAATCAGAAAGGAACTTCGTAAATTTTTAAATTAACTCCAATTCACTATTTACATTTGAAGTGACTTTTATAGATTTTCTGGTATGCTGACAACGAATATCAGTTAAATTAGCGGCTTATAAATCGCTTACCAAATATGAAGACATTTACTATCCAATTTAAAAGTTAAGGTAACCCTGGCAGCCATTTTTTTTCCACAATCGAGCAGTTAGTAAGGAAGTGAAAGAAGTAATTGTTTTGTTTTACACGCATGCGAATTACTAATTCCAAGAATTACATTAGCCTTTACGTTGGATAACAAATGTTTTTTTATATCTGGTAAACTACTTATCAGCCCAAGATTTAACCGTGATATTCGTTGTCAGCATACCAGAAAACCACTAAAAGTCGAAATTTCAAATATAAACGTCGATTTGGAGTTAACGTAAAAAAATAAATAAATAATAAAATTAAAATACCGAGACTTATTCAGGGCATTTATCATGAAGCAGAACGATCGGCAGAAAACGGAAGTAAACAAACATGCAAAACTTGAGCAAAACAAATTTTATTTTCATGGAGGAGGGAATAGAAGGGAATTCGACAAGTGCCAAATAATTTCATAAATTAAAAAAAAAAAAAAAAAAAAAAAAAAAAATCACAATTTAGCAACCCCCCGAACAAAGTTTAACAAAATGCAACGATGAAAAGAGATTTACTTTCTCAAAGTTTAATCCAACAATCTGGTCTTGACGGGAACAAAAAGTATAAGAATCGAAACTGAAGTTCCGTTACAACTTCCTGCCACCCTCACACTCGATCAAATGCATGTTGTCCTTGTTCCTATCGCGAATATCGTATATTTCGTCAGATAAGACGAGGTACAAAATTGGAGTAAATTTTTAATCATTTTATATCAGTTGTATAAGACGACTGCTAAATCACGAAACCATGTTTGCTTTGCCTAGGCTAGGCATTGAAACACCTCGCATCTTATGAAATATTCTTTTTTTAAAATTTTAAGGGTCATCTTATACGACGAAACATACGGTATTTATCCGAAGGGCTAAACAGACAACCATATAATGATACGCATTTATTATAAAAAAAAGAAAAAAAGTGGGGGTTTTATTAGTATACAGATTCGAAAAAGGGTGCTAATGCAGAGAGTGATCCGCGCTAGTTTTTAAATCGTATTTCCAGGTTTAATTAAAGTTTTTTTTTTATTATTCAATTGTAAGGTTAAAGTACAGAATAGGTACAAAACACCCTCCCCATGTTAAGAATGGCTTTTTAAATAATAACCTTATTTCAGCACGGATCACTCTGCATGAGTACCCGAAAAGGTGTTCAAAAAGCAAATATACAACAAATAAATGTTATCAAAGGCAAGACAAATTACTTCTACCAAACTAGATAATTTTTAGTGCTTTTATTTAATGTAAAATGTCTAATTGGCTCGAAAACGTTTACCGATATATTTGAAAAATACAAATGGCGACGGGCTGTATTGAACACGTTAAGTTTGGGAAAAAGTTTACACAAAGAAACAAAAACTATACAAAATAGTGTTAAAAACCCATCGAATATATGTCAGCCTAACATATGTCGCGGTAACAGAGGGGAGTTCGTAACATTAAAATCTATACAAAATACTGTTCACTAATTTTCCCCAAACTTGACGCGTTCAACACAGTCCGCCGCCATTTGTATTTTTCAAATATGTCGGTAAACACCTGTTTTTCGAGCCATTCGAGAAACATTAAAAACACTAAAAAATTATCCAGTTTGTTAGAAAGTAACTTATCTTGCTTTTGATAACATTTGATTTTTGACAACAACTTTTTCGAATCTGTACAGTAATACATAACCGAAAAATGTATTATTCATCGGACTACTGTTCTGGAGTGTGATTTTCACAACGTTTCGGTCGATATAACCTCCGACCTTCTTTAGGTGTATATTTTGTCGAACTTGGGAATGTTTCTATCGAACTCGGGAATTTTGACGAAATTTCGAGCGGAACCCTTAATTTACTTCACGGGGGTAGCGTGAAGTAAATAAAAGTTTAGCCCTTCGGATAAATACCGTATGTTTCGTCGTATCAGACGACCCTTAAAGTTAAAAAAAAATCATCTTAAAAAAAAGAAAGAATATTTCATTAGATGCGAGGCGTTTCAATGTCTAGCCTAGGCAAAGCAAACGTGATTTAGCAGTCGTCTTATACAACCGATATAAAATGATTATTGCTCTTGTTCAGTCAGCCATGACTGGATAGAGGTCCGAAGTAATTCGCAAATGTATATTTCGGTCGCTCGCACTGAGGATTGAACCTTCAACCTTCAGGAGAATATCACTTTTTACAATTGATTTTTCCCAGTACTCTAACCACTGCGCCACGGGTCCTTGCGGACAAATAATTTCAAAAACATAACCGAAAAAGTTACTTGCTTTCTATAGTCTCTGGTTTTGAGAGACCCGTGCAAAAGCTCCCCCACTTTTTGTATGTGTGATTGTTTTCATAGTAATCATGCGACCCTTGGACCATACTATGAAATGGATTGTTTTTTTTGAAAAGCTAGGCTACCCTTTCTCTTTTTATAATTAATTTCAACCGTGACAGTAGTTAATTATTTTTATTACCATTTAATATTGTGAGAAAAATAAACGACTCAATTGACTTGGCGATCGAGGGAGGGTCGGATTGGTTTTTGAACTTTGCAAATCTAGTGACGTTTTAATTCTAACGCATCTGCTGCTGCTGTTTCTGTTGGATATGTGTGACAGTTACTGGTTATTTAAGGGATTACTTCCATTGGGGCAGCAGTGTTCAAATGACGGATACTTCAAGTGAACATTATTTGGTTATCAACACTAGAGTTCAGACGCACGGGTTTTGATTTATAGTTTTGTGTTTCTTGACTCCCAAACTTATCTTTTTTACGCGCGTGCAATGTCAGTCACAGATGAGTAGAGTTGTTTATGGCACGCGCGTAAAAAAGATGGCCGCCAGAGAATACAATGCATAATACAACATTTTATATCTCGATAACTACTTATTTCTGCAAAATTTCAATGCGATTTTCGTATTCAGCATAGTCAAAAACCATAAATAAGTCATTTAAAAGAAAATTGTGGAGGTGGACCTTATCTGAAAATTTACCAAAACATCCCCTCTGCGATATTCAGCCGCTTTAAATAGGTAGCGGGGGGGGTATAACGCGAAATCACGTTCGTACGTGAATCACGCAAGCTAAAGAATTAAAAGATGTGTCGGATAAAATGGGTCGCAGGGCGATACTCCATGGTTAGCAGGCAAACGTCATGGTTGCTATAAGAAACACACTTTTAGCGACACCCCACACCCAAACGGATCTACTAACAACAGTATGAAAAATATTTTCCGGAGCAAAACAAAAAACAACAACAAAAAAAAAACCGGCCTGATCTAGTCGCCGCGATAATTAAAATTCGATTCACTGGGAAAAGGGACACGTTGTTATAGGTTTAATTACCTCCTACCATCCTCCTACTCATTTGACGCGAATACCATTGCCATGCTCATGTTAGTTGCTTTATCGCCCGACGGATGGACTCGCCCAACATTCGAATATCTATGTATCTCATATAGATTTTAAGTTAGCCCCAAGTAGTGGGCCCCCGAGTTTCTGAGAATTTCGACATCACCCCCACCTTTTTTTTTTTTTTTTTACAGATGGTACCCCAGACGCCCAGAGAGGCCGACGTTTAAAATTGTATCTCACAGTATATATAAAAAAAACAAAGTTTCTCTACCAGTTGCCATTGATGTGTCAAGAACGATTTCTGAAATTTAAACCGAAGTCCTTTAGTTATACTTCGTGTAGCGTCATAGCAAAAATCCGATACAATAAAAAAGATTTGAAGTTTAAAATCGTGGTAAAGCTAAAAATAAAAGTCGCAAAGGAAAGCATACGCAATAATTCTTCCTTGATATAAATAATTCAAACTTTAACCAGTTACAACTGACCAATGTTGCATTTACGAATAGCTTGCAAGACAAGGGAAATACAAAAAAAAACAAACAAAAAAAATTAAGACGGAATATGGTTTCCGGTGGCAAAGGCAGAAAATTAATAATTAAATAAAATTCTATTATAGTTTTAAACGAAATAATATAATAGTAATAATTGAATAACTTGTCAATTGAAATTGAATTAAAACACCCACTTACCCGATAACAAAGGTTAAGAATATTTATAGCAATGAAACGAATCGATTATGGCAGCTTTTTCATCAAATCTAACTATATGCTAAACATGCTTTAAGTGGCATCTTTATAAAATAATATGCTGAAAACAAAACAAAATGCCCTTAAACAAATGTATATATATAAAAAAGGTGCAAGTGCATTTATTGATCCGTGCCATTTTTTTAAATAGTATTTAAGTTTAATTAAAGTTTTATATCTATTTTATTAAACTGTAAGGTTAAAGTACAGAATAGGCACAAAAGACCCGCCTTTTCCCATGTTAAGAATAGCTTTCTGAATAACGTTATCTCAGTACGGATCAATAAGTGCACTAGTACCGAAAAAAGAGAAATAAAACTCACGGACGATTTTGATAAGCAGTAGATAAATCCGATACCTCATAACAATGTGCATGTCCAACGAATATTGCCATGTTTTTTTCATTTTCCCACCGTGTAAGTAACTTCCGTTTCTGTTCGCGCATGCGATTCATCGACTTCTCGTAACACTATATTTGACTTTATTTTAGGACGAAGTTAAATAAAAAAAATATTTCAATAATATGTGGAAAACATTACCGTTTTGTTAATCTTAAACATTTATTATTAATAATAATAATACAATATAGTTAAAAAAATCTTATATATATATATATTACTAGCAAAAGTACACGTCATTGACTGGGTTCAAAAAAGCCTACAGAAAATGGACTCTGTTTTATGAAAATATGATAGGTTATGAAAAGGAAGGGTTGTAAATTTGGGGGTATCAAAACCAAAGCAAAATATGCTGAAAGTAAAAATAAAATAGATAAACCCCATAATTTATTATACAATACCTGTTAACACTGAAACACTTATCACAATATTCTGTGGATCTATATTATAAAACCTTGTTCAACTTTGTGACATATTTCCATTCTATGGAGGTCAGGCGCGAACGAACACCCCATAATTTTATTATACCATATTTCTTCAAACTAAAACATAATTATACTTACGCAGATAGATATGAAAAGTCTTTATTAAAGTTTGTACCTATTTCCATTCTATGGAGGCCAGGCGCGAACGCAGACCACACAATTTTATTGTACCATTCCTATTTAAGTTAAAACATACTTATCAAAGTATTCTTATGTACATCTATATCAAAAACACTTGTAAACGTTTTTTTTAATTTTTAATTTTTTTATTTACATACTTTGTGAATCAGTTTGGACTTTTGACTCGTATAAACCAGCATGTTCCATCGAAGATCAGACAAGGGAGGATGGGGTTCGGAGGTCTCCCTCCTTCTGCAGCCTTGGACTCTGCTATTGGCCAGCATTTGGTTGACAACCCGTGCTGTGCCGATAGATATAAAATAGATTGGTTCGAGGTGCTACATAGAGCGGACTCCAAAAACCATTTAAAGATTTTGGAGGCCGGCTCTATCGCGGTGCGTCAACCTTCTTTGTGCCGGCAAAAAGAAACATCTAACGCATTGTTTCTCTTTGGGGAACTTTGAATTTTTCTCCCACTTTTTTTTTTCTCCCTCGTGTTGCCAACATTTTTAATCGTTTTTTAAACGTAAATAAATTTAATTAATGCCCCCGTACGTTGGAACATTAAATAAGTTCCCCTATAGAACTCTTTATTTTCGTCACAATATTATTTAGATTGCTATCGATTTGCTCCTGAAGAGATGATAGCCGAAAGAGCTCTCGAGAAACTTCCGCCTGCCATTTTATTTAAAACCATATATATATATATGTATGTATCTATATATCTATATATATATATATGTATCTATATATCTATATATATGTATATATATACATGTATCTATATATCTATATATATATATGTATCTATATATCTATATATATGTATCTATATATATATCCATATATCTATGTATATGTATCTATATATCTATATATATATGTATCTATATATCTATATAGATATATGTATCTATATATCTATATATATGTATCTATATATCTATATATATATATGTATCTATATATCTATCTCTATATATATGTATCTATATATCTATCTCTATATATATGTATCTATATATCTATCTCTATATATATGTATCTATATATCTATCTCTATATATATGTATCTATGTATCTCTATATATATGTATCTATATATATGTATCTATATATATATGTATCTATATATCTATATATATATATGTATCTATATATCTATATATATATGTATCTATATATCTATATATATATGTATCTATATATATATATGTATCTATATATCTATATATATATGTATCTATATATCTATGTATATATATATATGTCTATATATATATCTATATATATCTATATATCTATATGTATATATCTATATATCTATATGTATATATCTATATATCTATATGTATATATCTATATATCTATATGTATATATCTATATATCTATATGTATATATCTATATATCTATATGTATATATCTATATATCTATATATATGTATCTATATATCTATATATCTATATATATGTATCTATATATCTATATATATGTATCTATATATCTATATATATGTATGTATCTATATAACTATATATATGTATGTATATATCTATATATATGTATGTATATATCTATATATATATGTATCTATATATCTATATATATATGTATCTATATATCTATATATATGTGTATCTATATATCTCTATATATGTATCTATATATATATATATATGTATCTATATATCTATATATATATGTATCTATATATCTATATATATATGTATCTATATATCTATATATATATGTATCTACATATCTATATATATGTATCTATATATGTATATCTATATATATATATGTATCTATGTATCTATATCTATATCTATATATATATGTATCTATGTATCTATATCTATATATATATGTATCTATGTATCTCTATCTATATATATCTATGTATCTATATATATATGTAT
Organism: Euprymna scolopes; assembly: GCF_053919585.1. NCBI lineage: Eukaryota > Metazoa > Mollusca > Cephalopoda > Sepiida > Sepiolidae > Euprymna > Euprymna scolopes. Next base: position 155,338,954 of record NC_136489.1, read on the forward strand.
CTATATATCTATATATATGTATCTATATATATATATCCATATATCTATATATATGTATATATATATCCATATATCTATATATATGTATATATATATATATCTATCTATATATATGTATCTATATATCTATATATATATATATATGTATCTATATATCTATATATTTATATGTATCTATATATCTATATATATATGTATCTATATATCGCTCTATATTTGTATCTCTATATCTATATATATATGTATCTCTATATCTATATATATATGTATCTATATATCTATATATATATGTATCTATATATCTATATATATATGTATCTATATATCTATATATATGTATCTATATATATATCTATATATCTATATATATGTATCTATATATCTATATATATATATGTATCTATATATCTATATATATATGTATCTATATATCTATATATATATGTATCTATATATATGTATCTATATATCTATATATCTATATATATGTATCTATATATCTATATATATCTATGTATCTATATATCTATATATATGTATCTATATATCTATGTATCTATATATCTCTATATATATTTATCTATATATCTATGTATCTATATATCTCTATATATATGTATCTATATATATATGTATCTATATATCTATATATATGTATCTATATATCTATATATATGTATCTATATATCTATATATATGTATCTATATATATGTATCTATATATCTATATATATATGTATCTATATATCTATATATATGTATCTATATATTTATATATATATGTATCTATATATCTATATATATATGTATCTATATATCTATATATATATATATGTATCTATATATCTATATATATATGTATCTATATATCTATATATATATATGTAACTATATATATATATATGTATCTATATATCTATATATATATCTATATATCTATATATATATCAATCTATATATCTATATATATCTATATATATATATATGTATCTTTATATCTATATATATGTATCTATATATCTATATATATATATGTATATATATATATATGTATCTTTATATCTATATATATGTATCTATATATCTATATATATATATATGTATCTATATATATCTATATATATATATGTATCTATATATCTATATAGGTGTATCTATATATCTATATATATGTATCTATATATCTATATATATGTATCTATATATATGTATCTATATATAAGTATCTATATATCTATATATATGTATCTATCTATCTATATATATATCTATATATATATGTATCTATATATATATATATATCTATATATATGTATCTATATATATATATATCTATATATCTATATATATGTATCTATATATATATATATCTATATATATGTATCTATATATATATATATCTATATATCTATATATATGTATCTATATATCTCTCTATATATGTATCTATATATATATATATGTATCTATATATCTATATATATGTATCTATATATCTATATGTCTCTATATATCTATATATGTATCTATATATCTATATATATATATATATGTATCTATATATCTATATATATATGTATCTATATATCTATATATATTTATCCATATATCTATATATATATGTATGTATATATATATGTATCTATATATGTATGTATATATATGTATCTATATATATGTATCTATATATATGCATCTATATATGTATGTATATATATGTATCTATATATATGTATCTATATATATGTATCTATATATATATGTATATATATTTATCTATATATATGTATCTATATATATGTATCTATATATATGTATCTATATATATGTATCTATATATGTATCTATATATGTATCTATATATGTATCTATATATATATGTATCTATATATATGTATCTATATATATGTATCTATATATATGTATCTATATATATGCATCTATATATATGTATCTATCTATATATATGTATCTATATATATGTATCTATATATATGTAACTATCTATATGTATGTATCTATATATATGTATCTATATATATGTATCTTTATATATGTATCTATATATATGTATCTATATATATATGTATCTATATATATGTGTCTATATATATATGTATCTATATATATATGTATCTATATATATATGTTTCTATATATATATATATGTATATATATATATGTATATATATGTATATATATATGTATATATGTATATATATATATATATATATATTTCTGTCATATGCATAGTAAGTCATAATTTATATATTATGAGGATGCTTGGTGATGTTTGAAGCGTTTTATTATGTCAGATTTAGTATGTTTTAAATATTTCAAACACGCGCATATTTATATATATATATATATATATATATATATATATATATATATATATATATATATAAACTTCCGACTGCCAACACGACTGTTCCAGGTTCGATCCTCGGCTTGGGACAGGTGCTAGTCTAACGGCACTGATGAGTTGTGATGCAGCGAAATAGGACTGTATATCGATGACTACAAATATATTTAAAAAAGCCCCCCTCTTTGGGTTGAACACTGTCGTAAATAATCTCACTCGCTACTTAATTTGGCTGAAAAATTCGAAACTCGCGGTTTGTTTACAAACAAGCGTTTGAGCACTTTACAAGTAGCGGACAGATGTTTATTTTAATAGACCTTCGGACAGATTAGTTGCGGGGATCGCTTCGCTTCCGTGGTCGAGGGGTAGAACTGCCGACTGTCAACACGACGGTTCCAGGCTCGATCCTCGTCTTGGGAGAGGTGCTAGTCTAGCGGCACTGATGAGTTGTGATACAACGAAACAGGACTATGTCGATGACTACAAATATATTATATATATATATATATATATATATATATATATATATATATATATATATATATATATATATATAGATATTATTACATGTTATGAGGTACAAAACTTATATATAGATTTAAATAAAATATGAGAAAATTTCTTGAGATCTCCTTCGGCTTTTTAGGAGAAAATCGATAGCAAGAGAGAACAATATTATTGACGAAATTATTATTTATTGTTTTGGGCTCAAATCAAGTTATTAAGTTAAATCCATGTCCAAGGAACCTATATCTAAAGTTTCAAGTGTTTATACCCAAAATTGGCGGAGTGGTTTGGTAGATTTCTCAAAGGCCTAATCGTTGAACTTTGACCCCTTAGCAGCCATAGTTCTGGTCGAAAACTGATTACAAAGATTTTCCCAAATCTCAGTACCCTGCATATCAAATTTCGAGTCTGTAAACTGAAAATTGACAGAGTTATTGTGTAGGGAAATGTACACTGACTTTTTTTTTTGACTCAACACAAATTTCCAAACACCCGGGCAACGCTGGGCACCCATGCTAGTATACTATATTTTTTAAAATTCTGATCATATGTA
>NC_136489.1:155347378-155384878 GCF_053919585.1 Euprymna scolopes
ATACATTGAGAGCATTGCCAAGGCTGCTGCAAGAAAGGTTGACTCCCTCCACCGTACTAGAAAACTACTTACGCCTGAAAGTATCCTGTACCTCTATAAGGCCACCATTCGCCCATGTATGGAGTACTGTTGTCACATCTGGGCTGATGCATCTGCTGCTTGTCTCTCACTCCTGGACAGGGTTCAAAAGAGAGTCGCCAACTTGATAGGTCCTGAACTGTCATCTAGGCTTCAGCCTCTGTTCCATCGACGAGATGTTGCATCCCTCTGCCTATTCTACAAATACTTTAATGGTGAATGCTCTGACGAACTGCAAACACTTATATCTCCCCGACGTAACTACCCCCGACAAACCCGACAAGCTACTAAGTCTCATCCATTTACAGTAGAGATCCCTAGGTGCAAGAAAGCCTTTTACTCCAATAGTTTCTTCCCCAGAACTGCGGGTCTTTGGAACTAGCTTCCGGGATTCTGCTTTCCCAACTGCAATGATATGCAGAAGTTCAAGTGTAATGTTAACAAACATCTTTCTACTCTTCTCCCTTCATAATGACCCCGCAAATTAATTCCCTAATAGTAGCCCCCTGCTTCAAAGTGGCACTGTGCCTTCTTTGGGGTGAAAATTGAATAAAAAAAGCATGTTTGCGAGCTGAACGTGTAGGAGACGGAGTAACAGAAAGTTTAACAGCTTGAACACTATCTAGCCTTCGAGCGCTTCGAGGTCTTCAGGGCGATTTATTTTTTTAGTGCCGAAGCTGAAGCGTTGAAATTCGCAACCCATAGCTGTATTGATTTTCTATCTGGAACAGCACCATGCCGCCATAACATGTAAGGAACTCGGAGAGCCTTTAGTGTTACAGTTACAGATTCGCCATTCTTCAAAAGCATGCTACATTAAAAGCACGGTGTGCACAAGGCCAAACTACATTGCTTTATGAGACACGTGAAAAAAAATGGCAAGTTATACAAATGCCAATGATGTTTTCATGTATGTGTTCATTAGCAACACTATATTTTAAAGGTTTAAAATATGGGATATATTTTGGCCGCACCATGTAGATAACTTTCCGCTTTGGAACTTGGACGACAATGGTTTCTGTACATATGATCAGTTTATATTCTAGCAAATGTTGTGCAATTATAACTACGTTTCTCTTGGCCCATTACCGATTCAACCAATGGCAAGGAAATATTCAATAAGATTGGATAAAACATTAGAGTAAAGAGGTAATGCGGTTCTTCTGTTAATTAGTTGATTGTTTTGTTTTACGGCATATCAACCTTTTTCAGGTTATTTAATACCGAATCTAGTTATTTTGAGGAACGATTTTTAATGGAGTATATATATATGTATATATATATATATATATATATATATATATATATATATATATATTAAGTCAGATTCTATTTAACCCATAGTTGGGACCCTAACAGGTACTACCACTCCGGGTCAGAGTGGACCTGGGAGCAATGGCAATTAAAGGGTGGCTCCACACTCCCTAAGGCCCGCAAGGTGGGGCCTTACCATCGGATATAGTTTTAGGTCATATCCTGTTAATTAGGCAGTATTTTAAAAAGATATAGTTGGAATATTACACATTCAACGCAAATTATGGTAAGAAGTATCCAAAGATGTATGAAACACTGTGCATATATATAATATATATATTTATATAAAATAAAATACGCATCAAGTGCGCTTGAAAGCCAAATCACAACGTAATATCAGGAATATAAACAAATATTTTACTTGATTGAAATTTATTACAAATATATTTCAGAGGCATCCTCCATCTTCAGTGTGTTTTCTCTCATTCTTTGACGTTATTCTCGCGTTGCCCACGCACAGTTTAAACATTTCAAAACACAGCCGCTAGAAACAACGCGCGGCACTTTATAAAGTCATTTCTTCAAATTAACAACATGGAAAGAAGAAGAAAAGAAAAAAAAACAACATACTGAGGATGGAGTATACCTCTGAAATATATTTATGATAAATTTAAAACAAGTAAAATATTTGTTTATTTTCATAATATTACGTTATGATTTGGCTTTCAAGCGCACTTGATGCATATTTTATTTTATTGAAATTAAAACGTTTCTATATGGAATTCACACCCTTGACGTCATTTTATTATGTGTTAAAACTTGTAAACTTATATAGATAAAATACGCATCAATGTGCTTGAAAGCCAAATCACAACGTAATATTAGGAAAATAAACAAATATTTTACTTGTTTGAAATTTATAACAAATATTTCGGAGATATACTCCATCCTCAGTATGTTGCTTTCTTTCTTTTCAACGCAAGAATAACATCAATTACAATTACGTTGTGATTTGTCTTTCAAGCGCAATTGATGCATATTTTATTTTATTGAAATTAAAACGTTTCTATATGGAATTCACACTCTTGACGTTATTCTCGTATTGCCTACGCACTGTTCCAACATATCAAAATACAACCGCTGAGATACAACGTGCGGATCTTTACAAACAGACTTTTCTTTCTCCAACTTTATAACATGGCAAGAAAGAAAGAAGAAAAAAAGAAAACAACATACTGAGGGATGGAGTTTAACTCTGAAATATATTTATGTTATAAATTTCAAACAAGTAAAATATTTGTTTATTTTCCTAACATTACGTTGTGATTTGGCTTTCAAGCGCACTTGACGCGTATTTTATTTTATTCAAATTAAAACAACGTTTCTATATGGACTCTCATTCTTTGACACACACGAACACATATATATGTATATATATGCACTGAAGATTCCCGAAAGGATGAAACACTATTGTCCGTAGGTATTTAATTATTATAGTAAATAATTATGTCAGCCTCTTTAAGAAACTCGTTTCCTATCGTTGATAAATTTCACTTAAATTAAGTCGGTCGATATAGCTTTTATGCATAGATCATCGTGTAACGATTAGATCACTCTGACTGACGAAAAACATTTAAAAATAAAATAGTTAAATTAAACGTTATTTTACGTGGTTAACGGTAGTCGAACGGATACGATCCTCGCTAATCAAGCTAGAGATAACTTGTGTCGCCGGGTCCGAATCTATCGACTGGTGTTAATCGTGACACTCGGCATTGAAGATTCCCGAAAGGATGAAACACTAGTGTCTGTAGGTATGTAATTATTATAGTACATAATTACACGCACACATGTATATATAACTACTTAATTTACTCACATAAAATTAATATACGAAAGTATAGATTTATGCGTAAACTTTAAGTATTTACTTCAAAAGTGCTCAATACGCAGGTAGAGCTAGTTAGTAATTTATAAAATATATATGGCGATTAAGCTCCTAGATGGATGAAACGCGGAATATTCAGTGTAGCTTAATCGCCATATATATTTTATATATATATATATATATATATATATATATATATATATATATATATATATATATATATATATATATATATATATCCCTAAAACTTCTGATATTGATGGGAGGGGGACTAAAATTGCTGCTATGGTTTCAAATGATCTGTGTCTGTTTCCAAGGATGCGTTATATCATAAAAAAATATTTACTATTATAGTATAGCATATTTGCGCTATGAAAATGTACTTTGTGCTATTTATATTTATATTTGAATACAAAATTGTAAAATATGTAAATATCATATATATATATATATATATATATATATATATTAGGTTGAGAGATTAATAATTGTGAAATAATCAATTAAGGTTTTCATAGGAGGAATCACAACAAAATCAAATTTATATGTACGATCGTTACAGAAACGATATCCCTTTATTCATTCGATATTTACAAATAAAACCATCGAGAAATAAGTCAAATATTTCTGGATATCGTCTCCTCATCAGCATAAATGGAAGGGAAGGGGAGAGAAGACACCAACCTGTTTTTAACCTGTAAAACTAACCTAAAGAATATTTGATTTTTATTTTTATCATTCGTTAGAAAACTATTTAGTCAATAAGTCATTTTATAACCTGCAATCAATGAATCAACTTGTTCTCCCGAATTCCCTATAGTACTAATGGTAATTTAAGGGATAAACACTTGTTTAACAGGAAACACTGTTTCGCGGATTTAAAAAACAAAACAGTGTTGATCAACCACCACCTCCCTTAATCTTAAGAAGAAGAAGAAGAAGAAGACATGTTACAAATATTAGATCTAGTTTCCTATTCTTAATTAATTTTGCTAACCTATTCATGTCATAAAAATGAATTCCTTACATGTGAGATTCATCTCTTTCCAAATTCAAAATGGATATATATATATATATATATATATATATATATATATATATATATATATATATTAATTTACCAGTCTTCTATTTATAAGATTAGGATTAATCCAGTTGACTATAACCACCACCACTGTGATTAGTACTTTATATATTTACATTCTTATTAATTGAAAATTAAAAATATATAAAGGTTAAAAATATTTATAAATACACTTTACTGTGGTAAACATGGTCTGAGGTTCGATCCCTAGAAACAGTTAAACTACGCTGACGAGAGGTAATGACCTTGAAACACGCGTGTACGTAGATTACTATTTTAAAAATAATAAATAAATAAAAATGTTATATACGTCCAAATTAAAAAGGGCGACTTTCTAAGTAAATAAAAAAATGAGCTCCGAGGCAGAGCCAATATTAACCGTATGTATCGCTTGAAAAATCAACAATAACAATATATATATATATATATATATATATATATATATATATATATATATATAATAATGTTTTGGATTTCGTTTATGAATATATTCTTGTTGATTTTATACGATTCAAAAGCATCAGGATAACGAACAAATGCTTTATTTAACTGTTTGAATATTTTAGTTTTATCCCCACCATGTTTTATCATCCTTATTACAAAGTTAGAAACTAGGGGTATAAAATCTATTAATTTTAAAGTAACGCGAGCTATTCTCAAAAACTCTGACATAATGGTCCCATAAAACATAAAAACAGGGCCGGTGTTAACTTTATCCGTCATACGAACTATTTGAAAGGGGACAGTTTATTCTATCGAATATTTTTCTAAAGAAAAATCCCATCCTCAGTTTTTATATCTAAATCCAGGAATGTAGCCTGTTGTCCTTTATGTTCACAATTTAATTCTAACTTCTTTTTTTTTAACAAAGAGGTCACTACTTATCAAGGCCCGGAAGCCACTCAGGGATAAGGGTTATTCCATGTACAGTACGTTGTGCGTTAGTGTTGAGATTTCATAAAGCGTCTACTAAAGGGGGCGGCCCATCAGGAACTTGTTTACGTTGGACTTGAACACATCCAAGTTGTAGTCAGGTGGGAAACAGGCAGACGGAACAGAGTTCCACTGGCGAGCTGTTCTAAGAAAGAAGCTGTGTTCATGGAATCTACGTTTTGATTTAGGCATACATAGAGAGTGGGGAAAATTTTTGACAGTGGCTTCAGCTAGACGGGTGTTTTTCGTAAAAGATTGGTGGGGAGGACCAGAGATTGGAGCTCAGACGAGCACTTGCCATGGAAATAACGGTAAAATAAAGACAGGCTCGCAACGTCTCTTCTGTGGGAGAGAGGTTGCAGGGAAGAGAAAAGGGCATCCCCCACTAAGCCACGAAGTCTATTTTGTACTCTGTCAAGGCAGGATAGGCTATTTTTAGCAGCTCCTTCCCCAGATATGGCAGTAGTATTCCACCCTTGGACGTACTTGGCGTTTATCTCATTATTTTCCATTCGACTACCGGCGAATGTCCGCTTTCTTTGAGTTCCCAGTATTTATTCGCCGGTAGTCGAATGGAAAATAATGAGACAAGCTACCACATGCAGACATTTAGACGACTCATGTAAGTTATGCCTCCATGAAAAATTTTATATCCTGTACTTTAAAGAACCTCAAAATCTATTAATCTGTAGGCGGGAAATAGCAAACAACTGTATTCACAAAATAAAACTTACTCTAGGATAGCGATACAAAATAGCTCTAAAACTAACAATAACAATAGAAAACAAACAAATAAATAAATTAAATAAACATGAATATACATAAACGATCACACACATATAGGTATATATATATATATATATGTATATATGTATATATATGTGTATTATTGTTTACACATAGGTATATTTATATGTATAAAAAAAAAGGAGAACGGCCACCTAAAACCACTAACCTAGTTCTAAAACATATCCTTTGTTTGATAAAATGCATGCCCATTGGCTGATAAGAAGGGGCGCGGTGGAGACTAGAAAGCTGATTGGCCAACTAGAAATCCTCAACATATATAAAAACAAGAAGCAACGACAGAATTCGCGCATAAGCCTGACGAATCCTATAGTTGGATGAAACGCAGAATATTCAGTGTAGCTTAATCGCCGTATATATTTTATAAATTACTATATATATATATATATATATATGTATATATATATATATATATCTCAGGTAAACGGTTGATAAATTGTTTTTCTTCTTTGTTTAACGTCGCTGCTTTTATCTGTTGGACTGTGATTGCCTTGCGAAAATATAATTTTTACAAACAACACTCGACTATCAAGTTTCTTCCACTTTTCAACTGTGCCTAAATCGAAATTCAGACTCCACGAAGAAATCTTTCGTAGAGCTTCCCGCCTATGTATGATATATATATATATATATAAATATATATATATATATAAATATATATATATATATATATATATATATATATATATATATATAGTATATATGCCTCTTTGTTCATATTCTAATACAAAAAAAATCTGAAACAAAACAACACAATGAGAAACAAATATGAGACTTAATTGCATCTACTTTCGTTAAAACCATTCATGTCTTCGCATTTTAGTACAACTTTAAAATACAAGACGTTTTATAAGTTTTTGGCTCATTTCAAGTGCTCATATCTGCTTAACTTTGAATGGTAGTAAGATAAAAAGTAGTGCTATTTTAAAGCTAAATGCATTACGTTATTTGTAAGCTATTGATTTTTAAAATTCTTTTTCAGGTTCAGTAATGGTAATCACTCAACCAGAAAAGGCGATTTCTGTGTTTAAATTTGCAAAATACTGAACCATGAACACTTGTTCAACGTCTCCCGGATCTCCAGATCTCACATTGCGATATTTTGTGGGGATTTGTGAAAGGACTGGCGTACGTGCCTCCTATTTAAAGAGACGTGGATGAGCTGAAAGCTCGAATAACAGAAGCCGTTGCAGTTATTGACGGCGCAATGCTGGGGCGCGTTTGACAAGAATTGGACTATAGACTTAATGTGTCGAGTGACCGATTGTGTTCACATTAAACATCTTTGAACATTCCATGAAAAACTTGAAATTACAAGTTTCTTAATATATCAGAGGCGTTTTTATATCCTTAAAAGTTCTCGAGCTATTCAATGTCAAAATGTAAGCGATACTTTTTGAGTCCACTGTATTTAAATATAAGGCAGGACCTATAGATATATTATATGTACAAAAGGACACGTGTATCATCGTATACAAATGCATGTTATATTATTATATTTAATAAAATCTTAAAAGAACAAATGAGGAATTGACATGTAAAATCATCTATATAATTATAAAACTCAAATGACCTTGTAACGAGTGATGTAACCCACTTTCCGTCCGAATCATCAGAATTAGATTGCAACTTACATTGTTATGATGACTGAAATTATGCATTCATAACGTGAAACTTTCATCTCTCTGTTGCAGATATTGACTGTATGAAATTCTAATAAAGCAACCTTTGTCATTATCTTGTGCCAAGAGCAGGAATGCGTTATTGAATTTCAAGCAAAAGTGCTTTGAGAATGGTGGAGACTATGCAGAAAGGTTAATTCTGGGTCACAAAACGATTGCTGGTTTTAATGGAACCACTCATGTCTTCGTAGCTCTATAACATTTAGAGTGAAAAAAAAAACATGGAATCTGTATTTTTGCAATTTATCAAATAGCGGGCGGCATCATTCATTATTGGCAAAAGTGTATTAGAATGGTGCTGACTGCGTAAAATAAATTTAAATAAAAAATTAAAATAAATTCTGGACCAAAAAGTTGTTCGTTTTAATATTACTTCTTCCGTCCTCGAAACTCTTTTACATTTTAAATTAAAATAACAGATGCTCTATTCTTTGAAGTCGTTCGTACATGAGTGTATTAAAGTAATAACAACCAACAGTTGTAAATATACCGTAGATTTTAGCGTATAAAGCTACCACCAGATAAGAGGTACAAAATTGGAGCTAATGTTAATAAATTTATCATATATCGGCTGTATAAGACGACTGCTAAATCACAAAACCATAAGTGAAAGGCAATTCGCGCTTGGATCGACATCTTTACTGGGTTGGACTCATTATTAAAAGACTACCATTACTTCCTAGCCATGAGGAATTTTCAAAAAGCTAAAAACAAAAAAGATCTTCTCTACAATCGATGTGAGCATACATTCAATTTCTAGTCGATATAAATAGCACGAAACTGCATTGAATTACCACCAATGAAGGCTTATTCGAATTCGAAAGGTTAGCTTTTGGAGTCAAAATCGCACCATTTTAAAAGAAATTGTAGATACTATGTTGAGCAGGCTTGGTTTTACAATTGCATACCTGGATGATATTGTCATAATGAGTAAGACCAGAGAATAAAATCGAGTGCATGTCCAAAAGACATGTTCTCGAATACAGGATTTTGATTTTAAAATAAAATAAAATAAATGCAATTTCTTAGGCTAGAGATTACAACACCCGGTATCTTATGAAATATTGGTTTTTAAAGATTTTTTTTTAACTTTAAGGGTCGTCTTATACACCGAAATATACAATAATTACAATGACTTCATAAAATATACACACAAGAATATGGTGGCACTGATTGATGTCCACGCTAAGTTTTAATAAAAAAAAAATCAGCAGACGAAAGTGTGAAAGGGTTATTATGTGTATGCGTCGCTTTAGTGCGTAAGTTGAGAAATAGATTTCCCTAACCCTATAGAGGGGACGAGAAAAACAGGCATAAAAATAGCATTGTTAGTATCCTTGCGGATTTAAGCTCAACATGTTTATTGAGGATAAACTGTGTTCTTATATGCACTCGAGATTAGTCGTAGGAGCTAAATCGAGAAATTCAGATAAAATATTTTAATTCGGTCTTATTAATTCTAGGCGGAAATATGCTCGTAGTCGTGTGTGCAGAAACGATTTTAAACTCTTTCATTTCAGGCAAGACAGGAGAAACTTTGCCGCCACATACGTTAATAACCAACAGATTAATAAATCAAGACCACTGAGGTAAATAGCCAACATATTAATAAAGACCACAGGGGTAAATAACGAACAGATTAATAAGTAAAGGCCACCGAGGTAAATAACCAACAAATTAAGAAATAAAGGGCACAGAAGTAAATAACCAACAGATTGATAAATAGGTAAAAAAACAACAGATTAATAAAGGCCACAGAGGTAAATAGCCAACAGATCAATAAGTAAAGGCCACAAACGTAAATAACCAACAAATTACTAAATAAAAGCTAGAAAGGTAAATAACCAACAGATTGAGAAATAAAGGTCATAAAATAAAATAAGCGATAGATTGATAAAGATCTAATTGAAAAATAACCAATATTAATAATAAAAGGCCACAGAGGTAAAAAAAAAACCCTACAGATTAATAAAGGCCACAACGGTAAATAACCGACAGATTAATAAAGGTCACATACATAAATAACCAACAAATTAATAAATAAAGGCCACAGCAGTAAATAATTAAGAGATTAATAAATAAAGTTAATTGTCATATTCGATTCTCGTACAAGCTTTATTTTTTTTTACTAATATTCCACCGCCTATACAGGCTTAAAGGCCAATTGAGGATACAATTTAACGAAATGGTAAGGATGAGTATAATGTCAGGACGAGTAAAAATTTGATTATTGAAATGTGGGGCTCAACTAGTATTTATTAACGTTGGATTAAATGAGGATCAAGCACTCCTGTGGTATTATATTACACATATGAGGAGTTCTTGGAGAGGTACTTGCGCAGAATTTAAACTAGACGCTGCTAAAAACAGCCTATCCTGCCTTGAGAGAGTACAAAATAGACTTCGTGGTTTAGTGGTGGATGCCCTTTTCTCTTCCCTGCAACCTCTCTCCCACAGAAGAGACGTTGTGAGCCTGTCTTTGTTTTATCGTTATTTCCATGGCAGGTGCTCGTCTGAGCTCCAATCCCGCCCCCTCGACAATCTTTCACGAGAAACACCCGTCTGGCTGAAACTACTGTCAATAATTTTCCCCACTCTTTATCTGTGCCTAAATCCAAACGTAGATTCCACGAGCAAAGCTTCTTTCTTAGAACTGCACGCCAGTGGAACTCTCTGCCGCTTGCTTGTTTCCCACCTGACTACAACTTGGACGTCTTCAAGTCCAACTAAACAAACTCCTGACAAACCGCCCCCTTAAGTAAGACACTCTATCAAAACCCCCAATACTAATGATTACTACAATATTATCTCATTGCTTACTGTACACGCAATAAGCCTTATCCTTGAGTGGCCTTCGGGCCTTGATAAGTGGTGACCCCCATGTAAAAAAAAAACACAAAAAAACTTACCGTCCGCTCGGTTTTGCTTGGAACATAACGTCATGCGTTCGGGTTTCATTGTAATCTGACGAAAGACGTCGACCAATGCGCAGCAAAGGAGCATAGATCTTTTGGGAAAATATTGGGGGGGGGGAAATCAACGGGATCATACGGGAGCTTCTCGACAGTTATCTTTTCGAGTTTATGTGAAGACCGAAATTTGGTAATGATCTTTTTGTCTCCCTCTTAAGCCATATATCGGAAAGCTACTCGATAGAGTTGGCGAAGTTTCTTCCACATCCGCCCTCTTTTCTCAACTCAATTTAATGTCTTATGCGACCGTAGAAAGGTTATTAATCCTAAGGGAATACTCTCGGCTGTCTTAAAAAAAAAACTTTCATGACAAATGCTCGTCTGTATCGATAGATCGACTCAGAATAAACGCATAGCCCCATCTTAAGAAGAACTGTAATAAGAATAAAAAAACAAAAAAACAAATATAAACCAGAATTACTTAATGGCGGATAAACATTAAAAGATTTTCTAATTACCATTGATGGTGGCATAATATGCAATGCACATATAATAAAATCTTAAAATGAGGAATTGACATGTACAATCATCTATATAATTATAAAACTCAAATGACCCTGTAACGAGTGATGTAACCCACTTTCCGATTTACGGCATCCGGTTGCGCATTGCGCGCATAAACATTAACGCATAACAACGTAAACAAATAAACACAAATCGCTTCCTTTGCAGATTTTAACCTGTGCACTGAAATATTAACGTTATTATTTCGAAATTATTATTTAACATGGGAAAAGTGGAGGTGTTTTGCAACTATTCTTTATTACAACTATTCTGTCGCTATTTTCTTACAACTAAACAACTTTAACCCGTTGACAAACATAAGAAAAATTGTAATAAAGCCAAGACTACTGCTACTACTACTACTACTACTACTACTACTCCTACTACTATTACTACTCTCTACCCGTCCCTTTTCCTTCCTTCTTTTTTATTTTTTGTTTACATTTCTCGATACAAAATAGTTGTGTGAGAACAGTGAATTTGTTGACACATTTTACTAATCTGTTTCAATATTAGTTTTATTTTATTTTATTTTATTTATTTAGGTATTATTTTTTCTGCTTCAGGTTTTATTAAATATTTTTTTTTTTTAGATTTTAAGTTTCTATAACTTGGTTGAAGGATTCCAATATGGGTTTTTCATTCTTATATTTCTCATCGGTAGGTTCATGTGCGTTTTTGCTGCTAAATGACGTTCGTCGGCGTTCGATTCGTAGGAAAATCATGTTTAATTTTCGATTTTTGAGCGATTATTCGGAAGAATAGGTAACTTTACACGAATAGGGAGGATTTTTTTTTCATGTTTGAGTGATCCATCCGTTATTTTTCATTTTAATATACATCCATAGAAATGTTTCTGTTATGTACAAAAAAAAAACCCAACTATTTTCTTTACGCTAGGGACGGATAGAGAGTCGTAGTAGTAGTAGTAGTAGTAGTAGTAGTAGTAGTAGTCTTGGCTTTACTGCAATTGTTCTTATGTTTGTCAACGGGTTAATTTTTAGTTGCAAGAAAATACCGACAGTATAGTTGCAATAAAGAATAGTTGCAAAACACCCCCACGCTCATACATGAATTCCATAGCTAATATAACATACTGACCCAACGGGTCACGGGTAGTCTAGTATATTATTAAAAAGAAACTAGGAATATACATATGAAATCATATATTATGACGTGCATGCAAAATAAAACCTTATCATAACGTAGATGGCATACAAGTTACACAGAGAAGGCGAAAATTTAAAATGTAATTAAAAAAAAATAAAACGGTTGCTTAGACCCACACGACAGGAAAAATTTTTTAGGAAAAAATAGCTAAAACCAGTTTACTTTACATTAGTTACCAAAAAAAAAAAAAAATATATATATATATAACATAAAAACACATAAAAATGTGCTTTATTTTGAAATCTTTGTTAAAAAATAGAAAAAAACACAAAATTGTTTTCTTATTAATTTGTCAAATTTTGTTTGACAAAAAATGGTTAAAAAAAGAAAAGTATAATGTATTTGTTTATTTTTTTCACTTCAAAATTATTACAAGAATAAAACAATAGTTACAGTAGATCGTTTTTATTTTATTTTCGTTATATTTATTTTTAATTTATTTTCGTGCGATTTTATCATTTTTAAATGTTTTTTTTTTCAGTATTTTACTTAATTAGCGTTGTTAGGCGTTGATAATTGGCGACGCTCGGCAAAAGCCGGCAAGTTAGTTACGTCTGGTTAAAGCTCTGCACAAATACTCTTGGTAAAAAGATCTATATAAATGGAAGTTCCGAGGACACAGAGATTGTTATTACTTTAAAACCGAAAACCTCTCGAATGAAGTAACCAGAACAAAATTTAGAAAAAAAAAAAAAAAAAGAAATTTCGAATTCAATTGAAATAATTCGATGGAAATGCAATTAAAAAATAATCATTTTCTAAAGGGAATTCAAAACAAATTAAACGCAGGGAAGTGTTTCTCTGTGCAGTGATGTAGTTTGCAACAAGGGAATTGATGAATTCTATGAAAATAGAAAATACAAGATAGGATTCGTTCGAAGGCAAATCATCACAAAAGCTATTTTTTATCCAGATATAATATACGTAATGGTGCAGGGGACACTGTTAAATAAAACATATTTCAACATTAAAACAATAATATTTGCAATAATGTGAAGATTTTTATTCAAATCGAAGCACAAATCAATTGAAAAATATTTTTAAAGGTCGCGTCTAAAAAATTTCTTAAATGTGCAATTAACTTCATGCCATTGTTTTTATAGTTAATAGGTTGGCAACTAAGTTCTTGTCGTTTTTTTTAATCTACATGTTTTAAAAGTAAAATAAGAACTAACAACTATTTAATCAATCTGATCCACTATATTGAATCCCTATTCAGACAAAAATTATATTTAAGATGATAAAAATAAAAAAAGTAAAAATTAATTCATTTATTCATACCGATCTCGTGAAAATCCATCGCCTCTGTAGAAAGTTTTTGCGAGATATATATACATGCATACACTTAAACAGATAGGTGAGGTTTATATCATAAAAGATGGTTTATAATGCGTATTGTTAAAATTTCTGCAATTCTATCACAGTTGTTTAATTATTGACGTTTGAGGCGGAATTTAAAACTGAATGTATCATTTTAAATTATATATTTTCTTACAATATGTGCAATATAATTTTTTTTTACATAGGCATCACCACTTATCAAGGCCAAGAGGTCACTCAAGGATAATGGTTAAAGAGTGTACAGTAGACATTGGACAATATAGTAATCATTAGTAATGAAAATTTGGTAAATTTGAAAACTTATATAGAACGGCTCATCAAGAACTTATTTACGTTAGACTTGAACACAACCATATTGTAGTCAGCCGGAAAGCAGGAAAACGGAAGACAATTCCACAGGCGTGCAGTTCTAAGAAAGAAGTTTTGTTCATGGAATCTACGTTTAGGTTTAGGCACAGATAAAGAGTAGGGGGAATTATTGATAGTGTGTACAGCTAGACGAGTGTTTTTGCACACCTGTTTATATAATAATTAGACTAATATCCGTCCCAGTACGAGTCAAACACTTAATTTTACGTTTAATATTAATTAACTAATTAATTTAAATTCGTTATTGAGATGAGTAATTTGTGTTATTTATTCATTTATTTATTGCGGATTATTATCCTCATCTGTTGTTGCTGTTTCACAACGTTTCGACCAAGTGGTAACCACGATGGGATAGAAACTCCGAATCTCTTAACTGCATTCTCCACAATTATTGCCTTCCACAGTTGTTTTCGTCTCACCATGTTTTTTGGCCAAGTCAGCCTCTGGTAGGCTTTGGGTAGGATTGAAACCGCTATTTTCAGACAATGCTTATCTGGATTCGTAGAGATACAACGTCTATATCCACTTCGACACGGGCCCCGAAAAGTGATCAAGGTTGGATATGTTTTGGTCTTATAAATCTACACTTATTTATAATCTCTATCTTCTATGGTCGAGTTCGTACCGAATGGTATATATATTTTTTAATTGGAATTAATTGTTGAGATTAGTATTATTTATTAATTTCAATTTTTAATTTTTTACATAGGCATAACCACTTATCAAGGCCCAGAGACCACTCGGGGATAAGGTTGAAGAGGGTACAGTAGCAAATTGGACAATATAGTAGTCGTTAGTAATGGAAATTCGGTAAATTTGGTAACTTAAGTGGAACGGCTCATCAAAAACTTGTTTACGTTGGACTTGAAGACAACCATATTGTAGTCAGCTGGAAAGCTGGAAAACGGAAGACAATTCCACAGGCGTGCAGTTCTAAGAAAGAAGCTTTGTTAATGGAATCTACGTTTAGGTTTAGGCACAGATAAAGAGTGGAGGGAATTATTGATAGTGTTTTCAGCTAGACGAGTGTTTCGTGCGAAAGTTTGGCGAGGGGGACCATAAATTGAAGCTCAGTCGAGAATTTATCATGAAAATAACGCCAAAGCAGAGAAAGCTCACAACATCTCTTCTGTGAGATAGAGGTTGGAGGGAAGAGTTCGGCCAACTATTCCTCTGGCCTTCGTCAGGTGGTAACCGCGACGGGATAGGAACTGCAATTCGCATTACTGCATTTTCGGCAATTAGTGCCTACCATAGTTGTTGTCGCGGTTTCCACCTGACGAAGGCCAGAGAAATAGTTGGCCGAAGCGTCTTGATACAACAATAAAAAGATGAGGATAATAGTCCGCAATAAATAAATGAATAAGTAATACTCATCTCAATAAGCATCACAAATTAATTAAATAATATATACCATTCGGACCCGACAATTGAAGATCAAATATAAAGGTGGATTTATAAGACCAAAAAACTCAACCTTGATCGCCCTTCCGGGCCCGTTGCGCAGTAAATAGAGACGCTGAATCTCTACGGCTCCAGATGAGCTTTCTATCTGAAGATAGCAGTTTCAATCCTACCCAAAGAGGGCCAGAAGCTTAGTTGGCCTAAAACGTTGTGAGACGAAATGTAACTATGGAAGGCAGTAATTGCTGAGAATCCAGTTAGGAGATTCGGAGTTACTATCCCGTCGCAGTTACCATCTGACGAAGGCCAGAGGGACAGTTGACCGAAACGTCGTGAAACAACAATCAAAAGATGAGGATAATAATCCGCAATGGAAAATAATGCACATCTCAAATATTTTGTGGATTCTGATGTTGTATCCAAATATCAACTCAGAATAAACGCATAGGCGCATCTTAAGAAAAACTAATAAGAATAAAAAAAATATAAAAAAAAAGAGTTACTCAATGGCGGAGAAACATTAATGGATTTTCTAATAACCATTGACGTTGGTATAATATGCAATGCACATATAATAAAATCTAAAAAAAATTAGAAATTGACATAGAAAAAAATCATATATTATGATGTGCATTGCAGAACAAAACTATTACAAAGCCGAAGAAAATATATGATAACGTACATTGCAGCATACAAGTTACACAAAAGAGGCGAAAATTAAAAGCGTTCATGGACAAAATATTCGATAATATTCTAGAGTAAGAGTACAGTATACAGTCTGTACAAAATATACAGAAATAAGAGTAACACAAGTGCGACACGATAAGGCACTGTAAGTTCCAATCTGCACTCCAATGACTACGGGTCGACGGTTGCTATGCAGCGCAGTCAATTTTTGAGGTTTTTAAAAGTTTTTGTTTTTTTTTAATTTTTATCAGAAGCTGAAACGCAAAAATAAATTATATATTTTTTATATTAAGAAGTATGTATTATTCGCTCCAGATGGCAAGCTTTCAATTTTCCGCTGATAGTCCTAGCTCAGATAATTAATTCTCAGGAAAAAATTAATGACACTGAAATCCCGAAAAAACCCCACAAAAGAAAAAACCTTCCAGCAAATGACGAATTGAAAAAGGATGTGTCTATCATTTATCCCTAGGGAACTGGTGGTATCATACCAAGGACGTAAAAGGCAATCTGCGAAGCGTCTACATGACACGAAGAAACCAAATTACACTCCCTGGCAAACGATGGTGCCATAATAGCATAACTATGAATTCTGATTCACACAGATAGTGCACAATAATATAGGAATATTTATTGTTTTTAATTTTTGGTTGATTTTAGAAATAACTTCAAGTAATCAAACCAACTAACAGAGATATGATCAGAAACAAGTTGTTTGAACAGTCACATACAATGCACCAGGACTTTAGGTCACGCTGTTGTTTATTGTTTAAATGAATTATCAGGTTGTAAAGAACGTCCGTGACGTTTTTAACTTTTAAATACAG
Source organism: Euprymna scolopes (assembly GCF_053919585.1). Classification (NCBI taxonomy): domain Eukaryota; kingdom Metazoa; phylum Mollusca; class Cephalopoda; order Sepiida; family Sepiolidae; genus Euprymna; species Euprymna scolopes. The sequence continues at coordinate 155,364,379 of NC_136489.1, forward strand.
AACATATCTCGGCTCAACCAAAAATTTATTGATCGAAATAAGCACCATCAGAATAAGCACACGTTTTCAAACGCAAGCAAATTTATTTATGCCAGTAACATAAAAATCTTTCGTTCTGGTGGGGATGAAGTCGTTGAAGACATTTTTTGAAATCGCTTAGGTTTTTTAATCATTTCTCAGCAGAAATTTATCAAAATGCTTGAACCAGTGATAGTCAATAGGTGAGAAGTCTGGAGAGTAGAGCGGATTAGGCAGAGTTTCGTAGCTAAATTTCTTTAACTTCTGCCGGGTCGATTTAGCAACGTGCAGTAGGGAATTATCGTGGAGGAGAATTGGGCCCTTTCTTTTGACTAATACTGGGTGTTGTTGTCGAAGTTTCTGATGTATTTCATTCATTTGTTAACAGTATTCCCCGAAGTAATAGTTTCGCCTGCATTAAAAAACAAACAAACTAAAAACCTAATGAATGAGACCGGTGACAGGCCACCAAACAGTCAATGTGATCTTCTTTTGGTGCAACTGTGGCTTTGGGAAGTGTCGTGGAGCTTCATCAATGTCTATTCACTACTGGTTGCCGTAAAGAATCCACCTTTCATCGCAAGTCACAACCCAGTTGTAGTTCTTGTTGCGTGAAAGAAGGAAAGATGACACTTCATAACAGCGTTTCTTTTTGTTGTCATTTTATTCGTGAGCCACCCATTTGTCAAGTGTTTTTGTCTTTCCATTCTCTAACAAATGGTTGGAAATTGGCGTATATGTAACTCTAATTCAGAACCAATTCCTCGAGTTGATTGACTTCGATTAAGGCTCTTAATTGATCGTTATCAACATCCGATGGTCGGCCACTACGCTCATTATCTTCAAGGCTCTCGTCACCGCCACGAAATTTCTTAAACCATCAATTGTGCTGTTTTAGCAGCTATTCTGTTTAGCTTTAATTGAAATAAGAAAATTGTGCGAATTTGATTTTTTCCATCTTGTATTCAACGTTCTGAAAAGAAGACATAATTGCTTTAAAACGATTGTAATTGAAGCGATTAGATAGAACGGAAAACGCTGTTTAAAATGATATGTAGGAGTAAATGTTATTTGAAAGTATATAATTTGAAATACAAAATTAAAAATTCCGTAAGAACATTATTCTTAACCTAATAGATGCACTCGGTACAATATATTCCTCAATACCGGTACAATATATTCCTCGATACCGGTACAATATATTCCTCGATACCGGTACAATATATTCCTCGATACCGGTACAATATATTCCTCAATACCGGTACAATATATTCATCGATACCGATACAATATATTCATCGATACCGGTACAATATATTCCTCAATACCGGTACAATATATTCCTCGATACCGATACACTATATTACTCGATACTGGTACAATATATTCCTCAATACCGGTACAATATATTCCTCGATACCGGTACAATATATTCCTCAATACCGGCACAACATATTCCTCAATACAGGTACAATATATTCCTCAATACCGGTACAATATATTCCTCGATACCGGTACAATATATTCCTCAATACCGGTACAATATATTCCTCGATACCGGTACAATATATTCCTCAATACCGGTACAATATATTCCTCGATACCGGTACAATATATTCATCGATACCGGTACAATATATTCCTCGATACCGGTACAATATATTCCTCGATACCGGTAAATATATTCCTCAACACCGGCACAACACATTCCTCAATATAGGTACAATATATTCCTCAATACCGGTACAATATATTCCTCGATACCGGTACAATATATTCCTCAATACCGATACAATATATTCATCGATACCGGTACAATATATTCCTCGATACCGGTACAATATATTCCTCGATACCGGTAAATATATTCCTCAACACCGGCACAACACATTCCTCAATATAGGTACAATATATTCCTCAATACTGGTACAATATATTCCTCGATACCGGTACAATATATTCCTCAATACCGATACAATATATTCATCGATACCGGTACAATATATTCATCGATACCGGTACAATATATTCCTCGATACCGGTAAATATATTCCTCAACACCGGCAGAACACATTCCTCAATATAGGTACAATATATTCCTCAATACCGGTACAATATATTCCTCGATACCGGTACAATATATTCCTCAATACCGATACAATATATTCATCGATACCGGTACAATATATTCATCGATACCGGTACAATATATTCATCGATACCGGCACAGCACACTCCTCAATACCGGCGCAACACATTCCTCAATATAGGTACAATATATTCCTCAATACCGTTCGAAACACAATGTGTTACTAGAGAAAAGCATGCAGATCATGAACGAGAAGTGAGAGGCGTTCTTTCAATATTATATAAACATAGAAGCCTACCTAGAATGTGCCTAAGTAATCGAGTAATTCAAGATCCTAAAAAAGCAAAAGCATTTCGCATTAATGGAAAGACAATTCAGATCTCACATAACAATATCATTTTCTACAAAAACAACAACAACAAAAAAAAACGCATAAAAAACGATATCGAAGCAGATTAAAAAAAAAGAAGCAAATTTGCTTTTACGAAAAAGCAACAGAGCAGCTATATTATATGTAATGGGTTGCACTTATTGACCGATGCGGTTCAATTCAGAAACCGAATGGAACTTGAAGCCGTAGAAATGAGGAAGAGTCAAAAAGCGAAGAGCGGGAAAAGAAAGGGTTGAACGAATTCGACAATGAAACAGAGCAGCAAAACGGTAGAAAAATTATGACCTTAAAATTCGATCGACCATAATGAAACCAACAAAAACAGGCCACTAAGAATAATTGGGAAGGCACATGAGAAGCCATTTGCCTACAATATCCCAGACCTATATAGTATCATCTGCAAATTACACACACATCTATAAAACAATACTTCTCAACTAGCGGGACCTGTGGAAAATTCACTGGGGCTCATTCATATGTAATAAATTGATGTTGGCATTCTGTAAATGTTCAGCGTAAATGGAGTCGACCTGGTATTATTGTACCTACGTACAATGCCTCCCCACGGGACAGAGTTAGAGATCAGGGTCGTTTTTTAACGTGGAGAAAAGGTACAAAAATAAAAATTGTCTCAGTCGTGAAGGATTTCTCCTCCACTGAAAGAGAACGAGAAATGAAGTGCCGCATCTGAAGAACAGATACTACACTTGATATTATTGTAGCTTTTTTGGTTAACACTGCAAAATATTTATCTAAGCTAGCACGAACGTCCAGGAAAGCTCGATATTCAAAACTTTTGAAGAATTCTTGATCAAATTATTTATATAAAAAAAATAGATTACTGGAGTGCCATAAGTTATAATCGAAACTGAAATGAAAACTTATGAAGAACTCTTAGTAAAAATGTTTATTACAAGAAATAGAAGTACATAACAATTATTAAATTCAATTTATAACAATATATAAACAATTCTTAATGCTGCAATATTTTAGGTTGTAAATTTATTATATTTTTTTAACAAAAATATCTTTTAACAACTAGTCCTTTACTTTTACATGTTTAAGCTTTTATCTAAACTCGAATTATCTTAGTTTAATTATTTACATTCGAGTTTAGATAATTATTCAAGGGTTTACTTTAGGAGGTTCGTTTTCATGAGTAACTGTTTCTTTGCACTGTATTATATTTCGAATGTACTTGAACATAAGGCTAACTATATTAGATGGTTTGATTTGCCAGCAAGAAGCAGGCATTTTCAATACATACAAGTTTGCAGTAATAGTATATATTAAGTATACTACAGTAATAGTACATATTAAGTATACTACAGTAATAGTACATATTAAGTATACTACAGTAATAGTATATATTAAGTATACTACAGTAATAGTATATATTAAGTATACTACAGTAATAGTATATATTAAGTATACTACAGTAATAGTATATATTAAGTATATACTTAAATAAAGTCCTATTCTATTATAAATGTATAGATAACATCCAACGCTATTTAACGTTGCAACGAATGCAACAGGGAGGTGATGGTAGCTTAGTGGTTAATGATACAAACTGTAAACTCGAGTGTACCAAGTTCGAATACATTACTATTTGCTTTTAAAAATAGTAATTGAATAGAAATTGGATGCTAATTAATCAACTTTTACGTCGGGTTCATTCTGATTTCACAATTTAGATAGACTTTCCCTAAAAGTAATCAGTAGATTTTTTTTTCACAAAGGAATCACCACTTATCAAGGCTCAGAGGCTACTCGAGGATAAGTGTTAAAAGACAATATCATAGTAATTATTAGTAGTCTAAAGTTTGTAAATTGGATTACTTAAGGGAGAACGGCTCATCAAGAACTTGTTTACATTAAATTAATACTTTTAACATTTATTTTAAATAAAAAAATCAATTTAGTGATATGAGTCATGAGTAGACATAGCCAAGGTCAAATATAAAATAGACATTTTGAAAGTTAACAAGTTTAACGAATTTCTTTCTTGATGCATGCATTGCGTAAATTTAAATATGAATGTGTATTTTAATTATTGATGCGTAAATTAAAATATCAATGCGTAAATTTAAATATGAATGTGTAAATTAAAATATGAATGTGTAAATTTAAATATGAATGTGTAAATTTAATTATTAATGCGTAAATTTAAATATCAATGCGTAAATTTAAATATGAATGCGTAAATTTAAATATGAATGTGTAAATTTAAATATGAATGCGTAAATTTAATTATTAATGCGTAAATTTAAATATCAATGCGCAAATTTGATTATCAATGCTTAAATTTAAATATCAATGCGTAAATTTGATTATCAATGCATAAATTGAATTATCAATGCTTAAATTTAAATATCAATGCGTATATTTTATTATCAATGCGTAAATTTAATTATTAATCCGTAAATTAAAATATCAATGCGTAAATTTAATTATTAATGCGTAAATTTAAATATCAATGCGTATATTTAAATATCAATGCGTACATTTAATTATTAATGCGTACATTTAATTATGAATGCGGAAATTTAAATATCAATGCGTAAATTTAAATATCAATGCATAAATTTAAAAAGCCAATAAAATGCAAATTTTATTTATTTTTTATTTAAAAATCAAGAAAACATCAATTTAGTTTCGATGATATAGATCATCAGGAGGCAGAGGTAAGGGCAAGTATAGACGTACAGTCACAAGAAGAAATTTATTTTCTTTTAAATAAATAAACATTTTTTGTTTACTTTACTTTATTAATATGGGTTTCCTAAAGACAGAACATACAGGAATATATAACTTCACTATATATATCAGTAGGTATTTATTTTTAAAGAAAAAAATCAATATACGACGTGACGTTATATTCGTTATTTTTGTCACCAGCGAAATATAAGAACTAAGATCGATTGCAATTAATAAATAACTAATATAAGAACAAAAATCGATCTCAATGAATAAATAACTAATATAAGAACAAAAATCGATCTCAATTAATAAATAACTAATATTAGAACAAAAATTGATTACAATTAATAAATAACTAATATAAGAACAAAATCCAATTATAATTAATAAATAACTAATATAAGAACAAAAATCGATTACAATTAATAAATACCTAATATAAGAACAAAATCGATTACAATTAATAAATAACTAATATAATAACAAAAATCGATGTCAATTAATAAATAACTAATATAAGAACAAAAATCGATCACAATTAATAAATAACTAATATAAGAACAAAAATTGATCTAAATTAATAAATAACTACTATAAGAAAAAATCGATTGCAATTAATAAATAACTCATATAAGAACAAACATCGATTGCAATTAATAAAAAAACTAATATAAGAAGAAAAATCGATTGCAATTAATAAAATACTAATATAAGAACAAAAATAGATTACAATTAATAAATAACTAATATAAGAACAAAAATCGATTGCAATAATTAAATAACTAATATAAGAACAAAAATCGATCTCAATTAATAAAATACTAATATAAGAACAAAAATCGATTGCAATTAATAAATAACTAATATAAGAACAAAAATCTATTGCAATTAATAAATAACTAATATAAGAACAAAAATCGATCTCAATTAATAAATAACTAATATAAGAACAAAAATCAATCACGATTAATAAATAACTAATATAGGAACAAAAATTGATCCCAATTAATAAATAAATTATATGAGAACAAAAATCGATCTCAATTAATAAATAACTTATATGAGAACAAAAATCGATCTCAATTAATAAATAACTAATATAAGAACAAAAATCGATCTCAATTAATAAATAACTAATATAAGAACAAAAATCGATCGCAATTAATAAATAACTAATATAAGAACAAAAATTGATCGCAGTTAATAAATAACCAATATAAGAACAAAAATCGATCGCAATTAATAAATAACTAATATAAGAACAAAAATCGATCTCAATTAATAAATAACTACTATAAGAACAAAAATCGATCTCAATTAATAAATAACTAATATAAGAACAAAAATTGATCTCAATTAATAAATAACTTATATAAGAACAAAAATCGATTGCAATTAATAAATAACTAATATAAGAACAAAAACCGATTATAATTAATAAATAACTAATATAAGAACAAAAATCGATCTAAATTAATAAAATACTAATATAAGAACAAAAATCGATTACAATTAATAAATACCTAATATAAGAACAAAAATCGATTACAATTAATAAATAACTAATATGAGAACAAAAATCTATTGCAATTAATAAATAACTAATATAAGAACAAAAATCGATTGCAATTAATAAATAACTAATATAAGAACAAAAATCGATCGCAATTAATAAATAACTAATATAAGAACAAAAATCGATCTCAATTAATAAATAACTAATATAAGAACAAAAATCAATCACGATTAATAAATAACTAATATAAGAACAAAAATTGATCTCAATTAATAAATAACTTATATGAGAACAAAAATCGATCTCAATTAATAAATAACTAATATAAGAACAAAAATCGATCTCAATTAATAAATAACTAATATAAGAACAAAAATCGATCGCAATTAATAAATAACTAATATAAGAACAAAAATTGATAGCAGTTAATAAATAACTAATATAAGAACAAAAATCGATCGCAATTAATAAATAACTAATATAAGCACAAAAATCGATCGCAATTAATAAATAACTAATATAAGAACAAAAATCGATCTCAATTAATAAATTGCTAATATAAGAACAAAAATTGATCTCAATTAATAAATAACTTATATAAGAACAAAAATCGATTGCAATTAATAAATAACTAATATAAGAACAAAATCGATTACAATTAATAAATAACTAATATGAGAACAAAAATCTATTGCAATTAATAAATAACTAATATAAGAACAAAAATCGATTGCAATTAATAAATAACTAATATAAGAACAAAAATCGATTACTATTAATAAATAACTAATATAAGAACAAAAATTAATTGCAATTAATAAATAACTAATATAAGAACAAAAATTGATCTCAATTAATAAAATACTAATATAAGAACAAAAATCGATTGCAATTAATAAATAACTAATATAAGAACAAAATCGATTACAATTAATAAATAACTAATATGAGAACAAAAATCGATTACTATTAATAAATAACTTATATAAGAACAAAAATCGATTGCAATTAATAAATAACTAATATAAGAACAAAAATCGATTACTATTAATAAATAACTAATATAAGAACAAAAATTAATTGCAATTAATAAATAGCTAATATAAGAACAAAAATTGATCTCAATTAATAAAATACTAATATAAGAACAAAAATCGATTGCAATTAATAAATAACTAATATAAGAACAAAAATTGATTGCAATTAATAAATAACTAATATAAGAACAAAAATCGATCTCAATTAATAAATAACAAATATAAGAAAAAAATCGATCACAATTAATAAATAACTAATATAAGAACAAAAATTGATCTCAATTAATAAATAACCAATATAAGAACAAAAATCGATCGCAATTAATAAATAACTAATATAAGAACAAAAATTGATCTCAATTAATAAATAACTAATATAAGAAGAAAAATCGATTGCAATTAATAAATAACTAATATAAGAACAAAAATCGATCGCAATTAATAAATAACTAATATAAAAACAAAAATCGATTAAAATTAATAAATAACTAATATAAAAACAAAAATCGATCTCAATTAATAAATAACTAATATAAGAACAAAAATCGATCGCAATTAATAAATATCTAATATAAGAACAAAAATCGATCTCAATTAATAAATGACTAATATAAGAACAAAAATTGATCTAAATTAGTAAATAACTAATATAAGAAAAATCGATTGCAATTAATAAATAACTAATATAAGAACAAAAATCGATCTCAATTAATAAATAACTAATATAAGAACAAAAATTGATTTCAATTAATAAATAACTAATATAAGAACAAAAATCGATTGCAATTAATAAATAACTAATATAAGAACAAAAATCGATTGCAATTGATAAATAACTAATATAAGAAAAAATCGATTGCAATTAATAAATAACTATTATTATTATTATTATTATTATTATTATTATGTGTGCTGGAAAATGGTTTGTGGAGGTGCCTGATAAAGTGAGAACAAGTGAGGATGGTAAGGTTAGGTATGGTGGGACAAAAGTGTCTGAACGAAGAAGCAATAGGAACACAATCTTCCGGATTTGGTAGTCATTGACAAAGTCTAAAAAAACTCGCAGATTGTAGACTTTTCAATACCCTGGGATAGTGAGAGAGAAGAACAACGAGAAGTGGGGCATGCTCCATTGATCTTGGAGATAAGGCGTATACACGGGGTTAAAACACAAATAATCCCGGTCGTAGTTGGTACACTAGGAGTATCAAGTCGTCTGGAAGACCTTGATAAACGAAATCAGAATTATTATTATTATTATTGGCTCACAAGAAGCCTTCACACAGGTTATCAAGGATCTCCCCTTGAAAACAGCTTGTGGTATTCTCTGGAAGCTGAGTAATAATAAGTCTCCCCAGATTTCCAGTAATCTCCACGTCTTTCGGTAGTATTTGCAAATGAATTTGCATTATCGCAACAACTGATTAACATTGGTTTCTCGTTGGTAGCGGTTACTAATCTTCACTGGAATTTGAGTGTCAATAAGCCTCCCCTAGATCCCAGTTCTCTTCGCACGTATCCAACGGAGATCTGGTCAGTGCTGTCTCCTCGGACTTTCTTTTCTCCTTGAGTCTACTTGGCTGTTTGGTCTCACTTTTTACGGTAGGGGATCAGTCATGTTGTAATGGGGTATTAGAGAACTTATAGATATTCGGCTTCAATGTTCTTGGTTCCATGTGGCGTTTTATCTTTTTGCCTATGCAGCAGTTTGTCTGGTCCGCGCTTGTTGCTGATGTGTTAGTCTCTACATTCAAGTGTTTTCCTTAATATTTCAGCTGTTTTCATTATTGTTGTTCGTTGTATTTTTCCAGTTATTCCTTTGACTCCAATTCCTCCCATTCTCTTTTCAAAGTCTTTGGGGACTGTTCCTAGTGCTCCTACTATTATAGGTATTGATTATTATTAATTTTTATTTATTAATTTTCTTTTAGTTTTTTAATCACTAGGAGTAGTCACATAGGTCATCATCAAAGATTTCTCTTTAAGAAAAGCATGTGGTGTTTAAAGAAGTCAGAGCGATAAGTATCCCCAGATTTGCAGTACTCTCCACTTCTTTCGATGCTCTTTCCAGATGAATATGCGTTATCACAATAGCCGTTTACTGTGGATTTCTCATTGGCAGCTACCATTGATCTTCATTAGAATTTGTGTGCATATAAGCCTCTGCAAGATCCCCAATCCTTTCGCACTCATCCCGCGGAGGTCTGGTTAGTGCTTTCTCTCCTCGGTATTTTCAACATGCTCGACTCTCTTCACTATAGTGCCTGTTGATACCAATCCCCTTCATCTTTTTTTGTTTTGATGTGCGTGGAAGCGTGGTGGGTTAACTTTTAATTATAGTTTCAGTTTTTTCTTTCTTTCATGTGTTACTTTGTGTTTTACCTCTGCAGTAGTTTCTAATATATATATATATATATATATATATATATATATATATATATATATATATATATATACGTTGTGTCGTGGAACAACAGTGAAAATAAGAACAATCAGGCCGAGGTTCGGTTAAGGAAGAAGTGTATTACAATAATGTAAACAGATAGGAAAGCGTGTATATCTGCTGCGCACTCGGCTAGCAGTTGAAGTGCAGTCGCATCTCTGTCTCCGGTGTTGGAACTACTAGCGCTATTTATAATGCTAATCGGTGTAAATTCCTCTGTTCAAGCAAAGCCGGTATAACAATATATATATATATATAGTCATTCAATAAATTTTAAAAAATTATGACGTGAAATGGTCAAATTTCAAACCAAAACATTTGATTATTCTATGTAATACAAAGAATACATTTGAAATATAATAAATCCTTATCCTATAGAATTTCGATGTCGACCATCTCTTCAGAGGAGAAAATATTGTCAACTGATTATAATGGTTTACACTTTATTTGCTAAAGTCAGTGAGACATGGAAAATCACAATTAAAAGTTTAAAAGTATTTCAATATCATAGAGTAAAGGAATTTAATGAAAAGAATATAAAAAAATTCACATCCAAATTGCATGGTAAAATCCGAAGTGAATGTTTTTGATAGCAGTAAGGTAATGGAATACAATCTGTATTTTGAGTAATCCATATCACAAGGTAACAGTCCGAAGTAGGAATTTTCCTGAATTTTTCTTTGTGGATATCAGGAGTCAGGTATATAGTTATTATATAGGTCCGGTGGAGCTGTTTATTAATAAACATATAATCTTATATATTTAATATTTTTATATAATTATAAAATGTGAGTCTGAAATTGAACTCCAAAATAACTTCGAAATGTGAATAAAATAAAATAAAGCTGCTTTCTGTAGACCGGCCAAGCAAATGAGATGAAGAGAAACTGACCTGATATGAAAAATGAAATAAATAAATAAAATGTTGATTTGTTAGATAACATATATATATATATATATATATATATATATATATATATATATATATATATATAACTCAAATGACCTTGTAACGATTGTTGTAACTCAACATCCGGTTTACTACTTCCGGTTGTGCATGCATACATAAGCAAAGAATCGACGCGACAATTATACGGATTATTTTACTGTGTACGTTTTCAGCGTCCAAATTGTTTTTGTTTTCGCGTTTATATATATAAAAGATTTGAATTTAACTTTAAGTATTATGGTATCTGTTCAATGAACATTTACCTATAATTACGGCAAACCAGTTATAATTCTATGTCTGTATGTTTTTCTTCCAAAATGAACAATTATAAACAGAACAACTCATAGAAATCTATTTATATTCTTTTTTTCTGATTATATACTTTCATAGAAATGTTTCTGTTATATCAAAAAAAAAATTGTTTTTCTTTACGTCACAAGTGTCACGCTCATACATTAATTCCTAAGCTAATATACAATACTGACCCAACGGGTCACGGGTAGTCTACTATATATATATATATATATACATATACATATATATATACATATATATACATATATATATATGTATATATATATATATATATATATATATAAAATGAAAATTACAATTGAATTTACCAAAATGATCCAAGATGGTAAAATTAAAGTAAATTATAAATATTTAAGAATTAATATTTATAAAATTATCTCAGCCAGATATAAAAGCTCGATAAAACCAAATAGGAAATAGAGCTTATAATATGAGCAAACAGTTAATGAAATATGTTAAAAAACACTTTGAAATGAGTTAAAAACATATTTAATCTGAAAAGGAAACACTAGATAAATGGGTAGTCCTTAATCCGTGGAGTTTCGAAGAAATACTCTCCTTCTCATCAGAGGGTAGGAATTAGCAAAATGCGGGATCATTCATTGTTTGCTCATATATATATATATATATATATATATATATATATATATATATATACTCCGAGTTCAACACAAATCCGCCTAAATTGAACAGATGTGACTGTAGAAGTTACATAGGCCGAAACATTGTGAAAATTGCAACAAAGTTGCCAATAGTAGTCAGAATAATTCTAGTAAGGCAAAACAATAAGTTGCGCTAAAGACATTTTGCCCTTTAAAAACGACCTCTATTCTTTATGGTCCAGAGCCAAGCTTCAAAGTTGCAACGACTTTATATGTAATTGATAAGCGAGCTATTTCTTGGAGGAGACAAGCACCGATAAATCTCCTTCACGTCGTAACGATACTCAACTTGAAAAACCGGATTAGACACCTGTCAGTCTTAGCGTAACATGTCAACAGGACTAACACTTATTCACAGATAATATGGATCGTAAATATCGAATCGCCGGTTCGAATGGACAAGGTTTTAGCGAGCAAAAACGTTGGCCCCAATAATCTGAGGAAAGAAGAACTGAATTTCGGATGAGTAAGACTGCGGGAGAGAACATCCGTTATCACAACAAAAAAACAATGTTTACAAAATGTCTACGAACGTGCGTAGACATTTTGTAAACATTGTTTTTAAAAAATAAAAAATAATACTTCTATTATGTTTTAAACGACTGTAATAGTTTATTTTGGAAGTATATTTCATAAAGAAAATTGACAACCCACTTTAAAAACAGAAATTACGAGTTTTATATATTTTATTCGCAGTTTTTTGTTGACTCTTCTGGCGGCCATGTTGTAAGCCCTAACGGTATTTTTGGAGATTACCGAGATTCGTTAAATATATGCTGACCATTAAGTAATACACACATCAGCTACATTATACTTCTTATTATAATAATAATAATAATAATAATAATAATAATAATAATAATAATAATAATAATAATAATAACAATAATAATAACAATACAAATAATAACAATAATAATAATAACACTACAAATAATAACAATAATAATAATAACAACAATAATAACAATAATAATAATAACAATAATAATAATAATAATAATAACAATACAAATAATAACAATAATAATAACAATAATAATAATAACAATGATAAATCCCAGCAGACACAATCACAGACTTAAACAGCCTCATTTACGCGGGCGCCAAAATGGTAAGTATGAATCTCAAATCAGAAAAATAAACGGGAACAAGCGGACCGACAAAACCTGGATGGGAAATAAGACTTGAAACCCAAATACAGAAACATAAAAAAGAAACCAAAATGATCAACAGGAAGAAAGTAATGTGGGGAAAAAAGAAGGAATATTGGAAATGTAACTGGCAGGGAGAGGCTAAACAAGAAACATGAAGAACTGGACCAAATAATAAAAGCAAAAGAAGGGAGATTGAGATGATATAAATATAAATCTGACAATGCAAACAAAACAGAACATTTGAAACTAATGAAAGCCAATTCTACCAAAATGTAAACGGAGGAAAAACAAAAACAGAACAATCAAATCCGACAGAAACAAAACTCTACTGGAGTAAAATATGGGAAAAAGCGACGAGAACACAATAGAAATGCCGAATGGCTTTAAGACATGAAAGAAGAGTTACAACAAATCGAAGAAGGAACAGTGAATGAAATCAGCAAGGTAACCCTAAAGAAAACCATAGGAAAAATGGCAAACTGGAGAGCACCAGGACACGACGGGATACACGCATACTGGTTCAAAAGATTCACAACCTAACACGAAAGGCTAGCCTCAAACCCGAGATGTATACAGGAAGCAAATGTGCCAGACTGGATGACAAAAGGTAGAACCACACTGCTACAGAAGGACACGAAGAAAGGAACCGTCTCCAGCAATTATAGGCCAATCGCGTGCCTACCCACCATGTGGAAGATACTGACAGAACACCTGAGGGAACAAATCTACCACTCATTGAATAACCGTGGACTCATTCCCGAGGAACAGAAAAGATGCCAAAAAGGGAAAAGAGGAACACATGATCTGTTATATGTTGATCAAAAGATTCTAAAGGAGGTAAAAAGGGAGAGGAAAAATTTAGCCATGGCATGGATCGACTACAAAAAAGCGTATGACAGGATCCCCCAAGCATGAATAATAGAATGCCTAAAAATGTATAAAATACAAAGCGGGATCACCAATGTAATAGAAAATGAAATGAAAACATGGAGACTGGAACTGACAGCAGATGGACAACACATAACAGAAATTAACATACAAAGAGGCATCTTCCAAGGAGACTCATTATCACCATTACTGTTCATCATAGCCATGATGCCCTTGAATAGTATTCTGAGAAAGTGCCAAGCCGGATACAAGTTCCCCCAATACAGAGGAAAAAATGAACCACCTGATGTACATTGACGATCTGAAACTTTTTGCAAGGACCGAAAAGGAGCTAGATACACTAATTAACACTACCAGAATCTTCAGCAAAGATATCCAAATGGAATTTGGAATGGAAAAGTGCGCACTACTAGATATAAAAAAGGGAAAACAGGAAACGGCAGAAGGCATGGAACTACCCAACCAAACAGAAATGAGGGAACTAGGTGAACAAGACGACTATAAATACTTGAGAATTCTGGAAGCGGACACCATCAGAACAACAGAAATGAAAGAGAAAATTGGAAAGGAGAACAAGAAAACTCCTAGAAACTAAATTATATAGCAGAAACCTAATAAAAGGTATAAATACATGGGCAGTGCCACTAGTGAGGTACTCTGGACCGTTTATAGGATGGACAAAAGAAGAACTGAGACAGCTCGACCAGAAAACCAGGAAAATCATGACCATGGATAATGCACTACACCCAAAGGATGATATTGACAGACTCTACGTGAAAAGGAAAGACGGCGGGAGAGGACTGATCTCTATAGAAGACTGTGTGAAGGACACAAAATGAACTAGAAAAATACATAATGCAAAACACTGAAAGGATAAGCGTGACAGCGAGAAATACGAAGAAAACCAACAAAACAGAAAACAGAGAGACAAATGACAAAACGAGAAAAGAGAAATGGAAAGAGAAACAACCCCACAGAAGATTCGTAATAATGACAAAAGAAAAGATGAGAATAACGAAAACACCTGGACATGGATGCGAAAAGGACATATAAACCGAGAAACTGAATCCCTAATAACCGCAGCACAAGATAACTCGATAAGAACCAACCATATCAAAGCAAGGATCGATAAAACACAATAAAACAGCAAATGCAGACTCTGTCGACAAAGAGACGAAACGATACACCATATAGTAAGTGAATGCAGCAAACTGGCCCAAAAGGAATGCAAAAACAGGCATGAGCAAGTGGGGAGGGCAGTGCACTGGGAATTGTGCAGACGGCTGCATTTTGAGCGTACAGATAAATGGTACAAGCATAAACCCGCAACAACACTCGAAAACGAGAACCACAAAATCCTATGGGAGATGGACATACAGACGGAAAAGCCCATCCAAGCAAGAAGACCAGATGTCGTAATAATTAACAAGAAAGAGAAATCCTTTCAAATCGTAGACTTTGCTTTCCCAGCTGACCACAGGGTGAGTATGAAAGAAAAAGAGAAACGAATCAAATACATAGAACTAGCAAGAGAGTTAAAAGGGATTTGGATAATGAAGAAAATCAAAATAGTACCGATAATAGTAGCAGCACTAGGAACAATCCCAAAAAACCTGGAAAAAAAGAATGGCAGAAATTGGAATCAGAGGAATAGCTGCAAAAATACAACGCCTAACGATAATGAAAACGGCTGAAATATTAAAGAAAACCCTTCAATGCAGAGAATAACACAAGACAATATAACGCGTTACAGGGAATGAAGAACACCGAAGCTGCAGATCTACATGTTCTCCCCCCCCATCATGCATCTCTTCATTGTTTCACCACCGTTCCTCCCCCAAAAAGTGATAACAAAAAGCCGAGAAGAAGGTAAACATTTGTCACTGAAACATAAGGGAAATCTAGCGGAAAATAAGTATTTGCAGAAAAAAGAGACATCTCCAGCAACTATAGACCAATAACATGTTAATCAACAATGCGGAAAATATTAACAAGGCAACCGAGGGGACAAATTTATAATTCGCTTCATAATCGCGACTACTCCTCGAGAAACAGAATGAATGCCAAAAAGGAAAAAGAGGAACACATGACCTATTATATATAAACGAAAAGATCGGGAAGAAGGTAAAAAAAAAATAGAAATAAGAATATGGCTATGGCATGAATCGACTACAAGAAAACGCACGACAAGATCCTGGAAGCATGAATGCCTTTGAATATAAAAAAATATATCAGGCAAGATTACCAATTTAATAGAAAATGCGCTGAGAACTTGGAGACGTAAACTGATAGCTGATGGAAAATAGATAACTGAGATTAAAATACAAAGAAGTATCTTCCAATGCGATTACCCATCACTACTATTGTTCATTATAGCCAGTATGCCCCTTAACAATATACTAACAAAATGCCAAGTCGGTCTTGTCGACCATTTAAGTGTTGCCATATATGATATTGTCGTCTGCGTAAATGTCTACAAATCTGACTTAGGATCTCATTGATGAGGATCGGTACACTTCATCTTTTCTGTTTGTTATAGACCGTGGCTTGTTTTATTTTTTGTTTGTCAAAAGTTCCATTTTTGAGTAGTTAGTTTTTCCTATATTAAAAACCAACATTGTCTTTTACTATGTCTTCCTGGGTAAAAAAAAAAAAAAAAACAAAAAAAACTCATGTTGATAGGAAAATTATCTTTTCACGTAAACTACGATAAGCAAAATTTAAAGTACTTTAAAGTATTGGAAATTAACCAAATATCTATCCGAATCTAAAATTGCAAGTCTTAATGGTGAAAAAAAAAAAGAAAAAAAAAAGAAAAACCAGTTCGTTTTGTTGTTGCTTTAAGCTTTACTTTGTAATTCTCTGCGAAAAAAAAATTGCTAACAAAAATTTATAACCAAATAGGACCCCTCACTGTCTGTCAACCTCTAGCCTCTGTAGCAACCCTTAAAGTTTTGTATCGCTGTGCTTGTTTCGCAATTATTTCCAAAACACTCATCTAGCAGCGAAATTCCACCCATTCACTGTAGATGATAGAACAATACATCACAATCACGTCTACACCGGTTCGCGCCAGATCACCGAAAAGCAAGGTTGAGCCTGACTTGTACCAGATGGGTGACCATTTGGAAAGGCGAGGCGCTGTATGTACGGCGAGGTAAAATACCCGTTTGGGAAACTCGCACGGTCTATCCTTCTCTCGAGAATAGATGAGCCTCTCTTAAGCCGTGGTAGGCAACCCATCTAGTGATGACGTCACGATAAAAAATGACCTTGATAGCCCTGGCGAAGTATCAAGTATCAAGTATCAACTATTCAACTACGGACAAGATTTGAATTACATTACAAACTCGTGCCGTGAGTTCAATCTCGACTGCGGCCGCACGTTACCTTACGTTACGTAGATGATGGAAGCATTTCTGATTTGTGAAAGTTTCTTTCCTAACACTCATTGTGTTTGGAATCTTCTTGCTTCCGGTTTTCGGGCCATATCAGTATGCAAAAATCTAAATTTTATATTGAATTAGCCTGGTGCCCGGCGTTGCCCAGGTGTTTGGAGGTGTGTGTTGAGCAAAAAAAAAAAAATGTGGTAGTAGGCAAGTAGGCTCGAACCCACACCGCAAAGGAGGAAGTGAACGCGAAAAAAAAACAACAAAAAAAGAAACGATACGTGTTTGCTGTTGCATCCATCACCAAACCGGAAGTGACGTACGTTTAAATTAAGGCTAGACAATCGAAAAAAGGCGATTTCTTTCGAAAATCTCGGCGAAAAAAAGCGACGTTTCAAGTGCCCAGTTTAGGGTTAAGGAATTAATGGTTTTAGCCAATTTTTCCATATTTGTCGTCCGGAGGGTCGATCTCTAAAACGATACCGATCTTGGGAAAATCCCTGGCCTCTGTCGGAAATTTTAGGCATACATACACACATACATTTAAACAGACAGGTGAGATTTGTATTATAGATAAAAAAACATTTTGTTAAATAACTCTCCATCCAGGTTGCATCCGATACATCATGCCCATACCACAATAACTTTTTACACTTAATTTGCAATAATTTGTTTTCAGTGAATATAAATAAAAGACGAATAAATAAAAAAATTAACTCCACATTTAAAAATATTTTTTCGCAATGTATACAGATATATCTCCGACCGAAGCTAAGTTTTACCTTTCAGAACTAATTTCGATAAAACCAACTAATAACATCTGTTATCCTTCGACATACATGTTTCAGACTGAGCCGACGAGCAGCAAAATCTCACCTCTTCACTGCTGAAGATGCCGGAAAGACTTCTACGCAAATAATTCCTTTCCTCGCACTGCTAGACTTTGGAATTCTCTCTATGTTTCCTGCTTCTATGACTGTTCTTACTTGCAGAAGTTTAAATGTAATGTGAACAAATATCTCGCTGCTGAACTCTCACTATCCCATGCGATATATTATTCCAAGCAGTGGCCCGTTACGTCCCAAGTGCCAATATTCCCTGTTTGGTGATAAATAGTGGAAAAATACCGGTAGTTATATTAAGGTATGATTATATACTCGTCTGATTATTAATTAGTGTACGGCCTGTTAAACATGAGCACCCAGCTTTGGAGTATTCTGACGATTAATACAACTTTTGATAAAATTCTACTTTACACCTCTATTCTGCTTATATATAGTGCTGAGCACTTTTCTACAGGGAGGCGTCGCTCTTTTTGCCGATATTTTCGAAAGTCACCTCCTCTTTTCAGTTGACTAGCCTTAATTTAAACATTCGTCACTTCCGCAACAACAAAGACGTCACTTTTTTTTCACGTTCTTTCCCTCCTTCGTGGGACGGGTTCGAGCCTACCCACTTAATCTTTTTTGCTCAACCCCCCCCCCAGAAACCCGAGCAACGCCGGAAACCGAGCCTAATACATTTATAAAAGCACTGATAGCTCAGGCAACTCTGCTGGTGCTTCTACCGTTTGCCCCTCTTTCTTCGACAGAGCCCAAAAATGTCTGCAATATAATAGATACTGCGCTATCAGCCAAGCCTTTTCGCAGCAATGTAGCATTCCTGCCCATATTTTATAAGTAATTAATGGAATGGGCAGTGATTAACTGACACCATCTATGTGAATCGAAACCAAAACGTTTAGCTAACGATTTACTCCTTTTTCCTTTGACGTTAATACCTGAGCTATGAAGACATGCTTGCTGCAAGACTAAAAAATAAAACATCAACCAATAACTATTACATTACGCATGCATATTCGTAATGCTGAATTAAACGGGTAAAAAAAAACGTTATGGTTCATAAATATATGGCGATTAGTGCAAACTTTTGGAAAAGAAATGGCCACGAAAAAATATAACCGATGCCATTTATAGCATTGTAGAAAATTGCATGATATTCAAGTCGGAACTGATAGTATTAAATCTCCTACGCAACCTCCTACGGTAGAATTTTCTTTTTCTTTTTGAAAGCAACCAACTGTTAAAGCGATTTTTCCCCATTCCTCCGCGTTCATCCCCATTCTACGTGGAAAGATTAGCATTCTTGGCCATCCATAGATTTCTAAACAGTTTTTATTTCTTTTCTTTTTTTTAACCGGGCGAATCTGTATGATCTTTACAAAACAAGTTGCAATTAAACGAATGCAAATCATTCGGTGCGTTTTTATTGCCCTGGCATTTGGCTTGAGGTCAAAAAACATCAAACAGTATAATAAGCGCAAATATCGAATTGAACACTGGCCGACAAGATGGAGTCGGAGGCGGTAAATTACCTGACGATATCTGCAAGGAGTAATCGATACGTTTGCGAGAAAAAAAATACACGTACATTAAGAAACAAACAGAAAAAACACACAAATATAGTTATCTTATATTGGCGTAAATGAACATATCTGACTGTGATGCTCGTAGTTACGGTTTCGGCTCCGGCGTTGACATATATACATATAATGAGGAGTTCCTATTTACAATGCCTCCCCACGGGACAGAGTTAAACACCAGGGTCGCTTTTCAACGTGGAGAAAAAGAAATAAAAATAAAAATTGTCTCAGTCGTGAAGGATTTCTCGTTCACTGAGACAGAAAAAAAAAGTTGAAGTGTAGCATCTTAAGACCAGATGGTATTTATTTGCACCCCACCGAGCAAATTAGGCACAAGGCCGATTTTAAATGTGAGGAATGAAGGGGAGGGTGAAGGGAAAAGGGGACCAGCTCCCGAGAGGTGGGAAATGGGAGCTGGATAGTGATTTGTCGGCTGGCCCACGTAGGGTTGCCCCTACATGGATCAGAAGATTGCCACAAAGGGAATGGTCTTTGATTGCAGCGTCTGCCGGAACAGATGC